>NW_017619484.1:0-287500 GCF_001879475.1 Ipomoea nil
CAATACGGACAAAATATAGTTAATAGCTCCGACCTTAGCTCAGTTGGTAGAGCGGAGGACTGTAGTTTGATTAATCTAAGTTGGAAATCCTTAGGTCGCTGGTTCGAATCCGGCAGGTCGGATTGATTTTTTACAATATTAAGCTTTTAATTTTTCCTTTGAAGAGCTAAAAAAAAACGCTGTTGCCGGGGATTGAACCCAGGTCTCCCGAGTGACAGGCGGGAATACTCACCACCAATGCTGCATAAAACGTTAGGCGCCCCCTAGGCGGCTAGGGGGCGCCTAGGCGCCGATTTTTTTATTTATTTTTAGTTTTTTTTATTTTTAATAAAATTAAAAATTAAAATTTTTTTAAATTTAGTAATAAAACATAAGGTTTCCATAGTTGTTTCTTAGAAACTATTTACGAAAGTGGTTGTAAAATTGTTCAAAATATTGTTTAAACCATCTAAATACATAAAAAACTAAAATTAAGAACTAAAGAGGCATTTTTTTGAGAAATTAGTGGACCAAACCGCCTTTGGCTGTTTGCGGTGTATAGATCTCGAAAAATACGCGATTTGAAAAAAAAATTTGACCAAATCAGACAACCGAGTCAAAAGTTATGCCTTCCAAAACTTTTTCGACATTTTCAAAAAAAAAAAAAAATTCCCCGAACCGGCCGGTTAGGCGGTCTAGGCCATTCCTCGCGGCGGCCTCCCCCCGCCCAGCGCCTAGGCGCGATTTTTGCAGCACTGCTCACCACTATACTACAACGATTCGCGCGGCAGTAACAGGACAGTCACATATTACTATTTAAGTAAACCCAATCCAATGTGACACCATGGTGCGTGTGGCCATGTAATTGCAACTGAAACTAGCATTTCATAGTCGGACAAAGTACCTGTTAGGTCCCCGTAGTGTAGCGTTTTGTTCAATTTAGTCATTGTACCTTTATTTCGTGTAATTTAGTCCTTTTACTTTAAGATTTTGAACAATTAAGGACAATATTAACACCGAAAATTTTTTCCGTTAAGTTTGTCACGCGGCATTCGAACTGCCATGTCAGATTGTGCGATATGGCATAAAAGAGTATAAATCGGACAAAAATAATGTTAACAGCTCAGACCTTAGCTCAGTTGGTAGAGTGGTGGACTGTAGTTGGACTAATCTAAATTGGAAATCCTTAAGTCGCTGGTTTGATTCCGGCAGGTTGGATTGATGTTCTAATATATTAAGCTTTTTAATTTTTCCTTTGAAGAGCTAAAAAAAAAAAAACGCCGTTGCCGGGGATCGAACCCGGGTCTCCGCGTGACAGGCGGGGATACTCACCACTATACTACAACGACTCGCGGCAAACAGGACTGTCACAAATTTCTATTTAAGTAAGTCCAATCAAATGTGGCACCATGGTTCGTGTGGCGATCTAATTGCAATTGAAACTAACATTTCATAGTCGGACAAAGTACCTGTTTAGTCCCTGTACTGTAGCGTTTTGTTCAATTTAGTTATTGTACGTTTATTTTGTGTAATCTAGTCCCGGTACTTTAAGATTTAGAACAATTAAGGACAACATTAACACCATAATTTTTTCCGTTAAGTTTTTTTCTACGTGGCATTCGAACTGCCATGTCGGATTGTGCGATGTGGCATAAAAGAGTGCAATACGGACAAAAATATAGTTAATAGCTCCGACCTTAGCTCAGTTGGTAGAGCGGAGGACTGTAGTTTGATTAATCTAAGTTGGAAATCCTTAGGTCGCTGGTTCGAATCCGGCAGGTCGGATTGATTTTTTACAATATTAAGCATTTTAATTTTTCCTTTGAAGAGCTAAAAAAAAAACGCTGTTGCTGGGATTGAACCCAGGTCTCCCGAGTGACAGGCGGGAATACTCACCACCAATGCTGCATAAAACGTTAGGCGCCCCCTAAGGCGCCTAGGCGCCGATTTTTTTATTTATTATTATAGTTTTTTTTTTATTTTTAATAAAATTAAAAATTAAATTTTTTAAATTTAGTAATAAAACATAAGGTTTCCATAGTTGTTTCTTAGAAACTATTAACGAAAGTGGTGGTAAAATTGTTCAAAATATTGTTTAAACCATCTAAATACATAAAAAACTAAAATTAAGAACTAAAGAGGCATTTTTTTGAGAAATTAGTGGACCAAACCGCCTTTGGCTGTTTGCGGTGTTTAGATCTCGAAAAATACGCGATTTGAAAAAAAAAATTTGACCAAATTAGACAACCGAGTCAAAGTTATGCCTTCCAAAACTTTTTTCGACATTTTCAAAAAAAAAAAAAAAAAAATCCCCGAACCGGCCGGTTAGGCGGTCTAGGCTATTCCTCGCGGCGGCCTCCCCCCGCCCAGCGCCTAGGCGCGATTTTTGCAGCACTGCTCACCACTATACTACAACGATTCGCGCGGCAGTACAGGACAGTCACATATTACTATTTAAGTAAACCCAATCCAATGTGACACCATGGTGCGTGTGGCCATTTAAATTGCAACTGGAAACTAGCATTTCATAGTCGGACAAAGTACCTGTTAGGTCCCCGTAGTGTAGCGTTTTGTTCAATTTAGTCATTGTACCTTTATTTCGTGTAATTTAGTCCTTTTACTTTAAGATTTTGAACAATTAAGGACAATATTAACACCAAAAATTTTTTCCGTTAAGTTTGTCAACGCGGCATTCCGAACTGCCATGTCAGATTGTGCGAAATGGCATAAAAGAGTATAAATCGGACAAAAATAATGTTAACAGCTCAGACCTTAGCTCAGTTGGTAGAGTGGTGGACTGTAGTTGGACTAATCTAAATTGGAAATCCTTAAGTCGCTGGTTTGATTCCGGCAGGTTGGATTGATGTTCTACAATATTAAGCTTTTTAATTTTTCCTTTGAAGAGCTAAAACAGAAAAAAAAAAAAAAGACGCTGTTGCCGGGGATCGAACCCGAGTCTCCCGCGTGACAGGCGGGGATACTCACCACTATACTACAACGACTCGCGCGGCAGAATAGGACTGTCACAAATTTCTATTTAAGTAAGTCCAATCAAATGTGGCACCATGGTTCGTGTGGCGATCTAATTGCAATTGAAACTAACATTTCATAGTCGGACAAAGTACCTGTTTAGTCCCTGTACTGTAGGGTTTTGTTCAATTTAGTTATTGTACGTTTATTTTGTGTAATCTAGTCCCGGTACTTTAAGATCTAGAACAATTAAGGACAACATTAACACCATAATTTTTTCCGTTAAGTTTTTTTCTACGTGGCATTCGAACTGCCATGTCGGATTGTGCGATGTGGCATAAAAGAGTGCAATACGGACAAAAATATAGTTAATAGCTCCGACCTTAGCTCAGTTGGTAGAGCGGAGGACTGTAGTTTGATTAATCTAAGTTGGAAATCCTTAGGTCGCTGGTTCGAATCCGGCAGGTCGGATTGATTTTTTACAATATTAAGCATTTTAATTTTTCCTTTGAAGAGCTAAAAAAAAACGCTGTTGCCGGGGATTGAACCCAGGTCTCCCGAGTGACAGGCGGAATACTCACCACCAATGCTGCATAAAACGTTAGGCGCCCCCTAGGCGGCTAGGGGGCGCCTAGGCGCCGATTTTTTTATTTATTATTATAGTTTTTTTTATTTTTAATAAAATTAAAAATTAAATTTTTTTAAATTTAGTAATAAAACATAAGGTTTCCATAGTTGTTTCTTAGAAACTATTAACGAAAGTGGTGGTAAAATTGTTCAAAATATTGTTTAAACCATCTAAATACATAAAAAACTAAAATTAAGAACTAAAGAGGCATTTTTTTGAGAAATTAGTGGACCAAACCGCCTTTGGCTGTTTGCGGTGTATAGATCTCGAAAAAATACGCGATTTGAAAAAAAAATTTGACCAATCAGACAACCGAGTCAAAAGTTATGCCCTCCAAAACTTTTTCGACATTTTCAAAAAAAAAAAAAAAATTCCCCGAACCGGCCGGTTAGGCGGTCTAGGCTATTCCTCGCGGCGGCCTCCCCCGCCCAGCGCCTAGGCGCGATTTTTGCAGCACTGCTCACCACTATACTACAACGATTCGCGCGGCAGTACAGGACTGTCACATATTACTATTTAAGTAAACCCAATCCAATGTGACACCATGGTGCGTGTGGCCATTTAATTGCAACTGAAACTAGCATTTCAGAGTCGGACAAAGTACCTGTTAGGTCCCCGTAGTGTAGCGTTTTGTTCAATTTAGTCATTGTACCTTTATTTCGTGTAATTTAGTCCTTTTACTTTAAGATTTTGAACAATTAAGGACAATATTAACACCGAAAATTTTTTCCGTTAAGTTTGTCAACGCGGCATTCGAACTGCCATGTCAGATTGTGCGAAATGGCATAAAAGAGTATAAATCGGACAAAAATAATGTTAACAGCTCAGACCTTAGCTCAGTTGGTAGAGTGGTGGACTGTAGTTGGACTAATCTAAATTGGAAATCCTTAAGTCGCTGGTTTGATTCCGGCAGGTTGGACTGATGTTCTAATATATTAAGCTTTTTAATTTTTCCTTTGAAGAGCTAAAAAAAAAAAAGACGCCGTTGCCGGGGATCGAACCCGGGTCTCCCGCGTGACAGGCGGGGATACTCACCACTATACTACAACGACTCGCGCGGCAGAACAGGACTGTCACAAATTTCTATTTAAGTAAGTCCAATCAAATGTGGCACCATGGTTCGTGTGGCGATCTAATTGCAATTGAAACTAACATTTCATAGTCGGACAAAGTACCTGTTTAGTCCCTGTACTGTAGCGTTTTGTTCAATTTAGTTATTGTACGTTTATTTTGTGTAATCTAGTCCCGGTACTTTAAGATTTAGAACAATTAAGGACAACATTAACACCATAATTTTTTCCGTTAAGTTTTTTTCTACGTGGCATTCGAACTGCCATGTCGGATTGTGCGATGTGGCATAAAAGAGTGCAATACGGACAAAAATATAGTTAATAGCTCCGACCTTAGCTCAGTTGGCAGAGCGGAGGACTGTAGTTTGATTAATCTAAGTTGGAAATCCTTAGGTCGCTGGTTTGAATCCGGCAGGTCAGATTGATTTTTTACAATATTAAGCATTTTAATTTTTTCTTTGAAGAGCTAAAAAAAAAACGCTGTTGCTGGGGATTGAACCCGGGTCTCCCGAGTGACAGGCGGGAATACTCACCACCAATGCTGCATAAAACGTTAGGCGCCCCCTAGGCGGCTAGGGGGCGCCTAGGCGCCGATTTTTTTATTTATTATTATAGTTTTTTTTTATTTTTAATAAAATTAAAAATTAAATTTTTTTAAATTTAGTAATAAAACATAAGGTTTCCATAGTTGTTTCTTAGAAACTATTTACGAAAGTGGTTGTAAAATTGTTCAAAATATTGTTTAAACCATCTAAATACATAAAAAACTAAAATTAAGAACTAAAGAGGCATTTTTTTGAGAAATTAGTGGACCAAACCGCCTTTGGCTGTTTGCGGTGTTTAGATCTCGAAAAAATACGCGATTTGAAAAAAAAATTTGACCAAATCAGACAACCTAGTCAAAAGTTATGCCTTCCAAAACTTTTTCGACATTTTCAAAAAAAAAAAAAAAAAATTCCCCGAACCGGCCGGTTAGGCGGTCTAGGCCATTCCTCGCGGCGGCCTCCCCCGCCCAGCGCCTAGGCGCGATTTTTGCAGCACTGCTCACCACTATACTACAACGATTCGCGCGGCAGTACAGGACAGTCACATATTACTATTTAAGTAAACCCAATCCAATGTGACACCATGGTGCGTGTGGCCATTTAATTGCAACTGAAACTAGCATTTCATAGTCGGACAAAGTACCTGTTAGGTCCCCGTAGTGTAGCGTTTTGTTCAATTTAGTCATTGTACCTTTATTTCGTGTAATTTAGTCCTTTTACTTTAAGATTTTGAACAATTAAGGACAATATTAACACCGAAAATTTTTTCCGTTAAGTTTGTCAACGCGGCATTCGAACTGCCATGTCAGATTGTGCGAAATGGCATAAAAGAGTATAAATCGGACAAAAATAATGTTAACAGCTCAGACCATAGCTCAGTTGGTAGAGTGGTGGACTATAGTTGGACTAATCTAAATTGGAAATCCTTAAGTCGCTGGTTTGATTCCGGCAGGTTGGACTGATGTTCTAATATATTAAGCTTTTTAATTTTTCCTTTGAAGAGCTAAAAAAAAAAAAGACGCCGTTGCCGGGGATCGAACCCGGGTCTCCCGCGTGACAGGCGGGGATACTCACCACTATACTACAACGACTCGCGCGGCAGAACAGGACTGTCACAAATTTCTATTTAAGTAAGTCCAATCAAATGTGGCACCATGGTTCGTGTGGCGATCTAATTGCAATTGAAACTAACATTTCATAGTCGGACAAAGTACCTGTTTAGTCCCTGTACTGTAGCGTTTTGTTCAATTTAGTTATTGTACGTTTATTTTGTGTAATCTAGTCCCGGTACTTTAAGATTTAGAACAATTAAGGACAACATTAACACCATAATTTTTTCCGTTAAGTTTTTTTCTACGTGGCATTCGAACTGCCATGTCGGATTGTGCGATGTGGCATAAAAGAGTGCAATACGGACAAAAATATAGTTAATAGCTCCGACCTTAGCTCAGTTGGCAGAGCGGAGGACTGTAGTTTGATTAATCTAAGTTGGAAATCCTTAGGTCGCTGGTTTGAATCCGGCAGGTCAGATTGATTTTTTACAATATTAAGCATTTTAATTTTTTCTTTGAAGAGCTAAAAAAAAAAACGCTGTTGCTGGGGATTGAACCCGGGTCTCCCGAGTGACAGGCGGGAATACTCACCACCAATGCTGCATAAAACGTTAGGCGCCCCCTAGGCGGCTAGGGGGCGCCTAGGCGCCGATTTTTTTATTTATTATTATAGTTTTTTTTTATTTTTAATAAAATTAAAAATTAAATTTTTTTAAATTTAGTAATAAAACATAAGGTTTCCATAGTTGTTTCTTAGAAACTATTTACGAAAGTGGTTGCAAAATTGTTCAAAATATTGTTTAAACCATCTAAATACATAAAAAACTAAAATTAAGAACTAAAGAGGCATTTTTTTGAGAAATTAGTGGACCAAACCGCCTTTGGCTGTTTGCGGTGTTTAGATCTCGAAAAAATACGCGATTTGAAAAAAAAATTTGACCAAATCAGACAACCTAGTCAAAAGTTATGCCTTCCAAAACTTTTTCGACATTTTCAAAAAAAAAAAAAAAATTCCCCGAACCGGCCGGTTAGGCGGTCTAGGCCATTCCTCGCGGCGGCCTCCCCCCGCCCAGCGCCTAGGCGCGATTTTTGCAGCACTGCTCACCACTATACTACAACGATTCGCGCGGCAGTACAGGACAGTCACATATTACTATTTAAGTAAACCCAATCCAATGTGACACCATGGTGCGTGTGGCCATTTAATTGCAACTGAAACTAGCATTTCATAGTCGGACAAAGTACCTGTTAGGTCCCCGTAGTGTAGCGTTTTGTTCAATTTAGTCATTGTACCTTTATTTCGTGTAATTTCGTCCTTTTACTTTAAGATTTTGAACAATTAAGGACAATATTAACACCGAAAATTTTTTCCGTTAAGTTTGTCAACGCGGCATTCGAACTGCCATGTCAGATTGTGCGAAATGGCATAAAAGAGTATAAATCGGACAAAAATAATGTTAACAGCTCAGACCATAGCTCAGTTGGTAGAGTGGTGGACTATAGTTGGACTAATCTAAATTGGAAATCCTTAAGTCGCTGGTTTGATTCCGGCAGGTTGGACTGATGTTCTAATATATTAAGCTTTTTAATTTTTCCTTTGAAGAGCTAAAAAAAAAAAAAGACGCCGTTGCCGGGGATCGAACCCGGGTCTCCCGCGTGACAGGCGGGGATACTCACCACTATACTACAACGACTCGCGCGGCAGAACAGGACTGTCACAAATTTCTATTTAAGTAAGTCCAATCAAATGTGGCACCATGGTTCGTGTGGCGATCTAATTGCAATTGAAACTAACATTTCATAGTCGGACAAAGTACCTGTTTAGTCCCTGTACTGTAGCGTTTTGTTCAATTTAGTTATTGTACGTTTATTTTGTGTAATCTAGTCCCGGTACTTTAAGATTTAGAACAATTAAGGACAACATTAACACCATAATTTTTTCCGTTAAGTTTTTTTCTACGTGGCATTCGAACTGCCATGTCGGATTGTGCGATGTGGCATAAAAGAGTGCAATACGGACAAAAATATAGTTAATAGCTCCGACCTTAGCTCAGTTGGCAGAGCGGAGGACTGTAGTTTGATTAATCTAAGTTGGAAATCCTTAGGTCGCTGGTTTGAATCCGGCAGGTCAGATTGATTTTTTACAATATTAAGCATTTTAATTTTTTCTTTGAAGAGCTAAAAAAAAAAAACGCTGTTGCTGGGGATTGAACCCGGGTCTCCCGAGTGACAGGCGGGAATACTCACCACCAATGCTGCATAAAACGTTAGGCGCCCCCTAGGCGGCTAGGGGGCGCCTAGGCGCCGATTTTTTTATTTATTATTATAGTTTTTTTTTTATTTTTAATAAAATTAAAAATTAAATTTTTTTAAATTTAGTAATAAAACATAAGGTTTCCATAGTTGTTTCTTAGAAACTATTTACGAAAGTGGTTGTAAAATTGTTCAAAATATTGTTTAAACCATCTAAATACATAAAAAACTAAAATTAAGAACTAAAGAGGCATTTTTTTGAGAAATTAGTGGACCAAACCGCCTTTGGCTGTTTGCGGTGTTTAGATCTCGAAAAAATACGCGATTTGAAAAAAAAATTTGACCAAATCAGACAACCTAGTCAAAAGTTATGCCTTCCAAAACTTTTTCGACATTTTCAAAAAAAAAAAAAAAAATTCCCCGAACCGGCCGGTTAGGCGGTCTAGGCCATTCCTCGCGGCGGCCTCCCCCCGCCCAGCGCCTAGGCGCGATTTTTGCAGCACTGCTCACCACTATACTACAACGATTCGCGCGGCAGTACAGGACAGTCACATATTACTATTTAAGTAAACCCAATCCAATGTGACACCATGGTGCGTGTGGCCATTTAATTGCAACTGAAACTAGCATTTCATAGTCGGACAAAGTACCTGTTAGGTCCCCGTAGTGTAGCGTTTTGTTCAATTTAGTCATTGTACCTTTATTTCGTGTAATTTAGTCCTTTTACTTTAAGATTTTGAACAATTAAGGACAATATTAACACCGAAAATTTTTTCCGTTAAGTTTGTCAACGCGGCATTCGAACTGCCATGTCAGATTGTGCGAAATGGCATAAAAGAGTATAAATCGGACAAAAATAATGTTAACAGCTCAGACCATAGCTCAGTTGGTAGAGTGGTGGACTATAGTTGGACTAATCTAAATTGGAAATCCTTAAGTCGCTGGTTTGATTCCGGCAGGTTGGACTGATGTTCTAATATATTAAGCTTTTTAATTTTTCCTTTGAAGAGCTAAAAAAAAAAAAGACGCCGTTGCCGGGGATCGAAACCGGGTCTCCCGCGTGACAGGCGGGGATACTCACCACTATACTACAACGACTCGCGCGGCAGAACAGGACTGTCACAAATTTCTATTTAAGTAAGTCCAATCAAATGTGGGACCATGGTTCGTGTGGCGATCTAATTGCAATTGAAACTAACATTTCATAGTCGGACAAAGTACCTGTTTAGTCCCTGTACTGTAGCGTTTTGTTCAATTTAGTTATTGTACGTTTATTTTGTGTAATCTAGTCCCGGTACTTTAAGATTTAGAACAATTAAGGACAACATTAACACCATAATTTTTTCCGTTAAGTTTTTTTCTACGTGGCATTCGAACTGCCATGTCGGATTGTGCGATGTGGCATAAAAGAGTGCAATACGGACAAAAATATAGTTAATAGCTCCGACCTTAGCTCAGTTGGCAGAGCGGAGGACTGTAGTTTGATTAATCTAAGTTGGAAATCCTTAGGTCGCTGGTTTGAATCCGGCAGGTCAGATTGATTTTTTACAATATTAAGCATTTTAATTTTTTCTTTGAAGAGCTAAAAAAAAAACGCTGTTGCTGGGGATTGAACCCGGGTCTCCCGAGTGACAGGCGGGAATACTCACCACCAATGCTGCATAAAACGTTAGGCGCCCCCTAGGCGGCTAGGGGGTGCCTAGGCGCCGATTTTTTTATTTATTATTATAGTTTTTTTTTATTTTTAATAAAATTAAAAATTAAATTTTTTTAAATTTAGTAATAAAACATAAGGTTTCCATAGTTGTTTCTTAGAAACTCTTAACGAAAGTGGTGGTAAAATTGTTCAAAATATTGTTTAAACCATCTAAATACATAAAAAACTAAAATTAAGAACTAAAGAGGCATTTTTTTGAGAAATTAGTGGACCAAACCGCCTTTGGTTGTTTGCGGTGTTTAGATCTCGAAAAAATACGCGATTTGAAAAAAAAATTTGACCAAATTAGACAACCGAGTCAAAAGTTATGCCCTCCAAAACTTTTTCGACATTTTCAAAAAAAAAAAAAAAATTCCCCGAACCGGCCGGTTAGGCGGTCTAGGCTATTCCTCGCGGCGGCCTCCCCCCGCCCAGCGCCTAGGCGCGATTTTTGCAGCACTGCTCACCACTATACTACAACGATTCGCGCGGCAGTACAGGACAGTCACATATTACTATTTAAGTAAACCCAATCCAATGTGACACCATGGTGCGTGTGGCCATTTAATTGCAACTGAAACTAGCATTTCATAGTCGGACAAAGTACCTGTTAGGTCCCCGTAGTGTAGCGTTTTGTTCAATTTAGTCATTGTACCTTTATTTCGTGTAATTTAGTCCTTTTACTTTAAGATTTTGAACAATTAAGGACAATATTAACACCGAAAATTTTTTCCGTTAAGTTTTTCAACGCGGCATTTGAACTGCCATGTCAGATTGTGCGATATGGCATAAAAGAGTACAAATCGGACAAAAATAATGTTAACAGCTCAGACCTTAGCTCAGTTGGTAGAGTGGTGGACTGTAGTTGGACTAATCTAAATTGGAAATCCTTAAGTCGCTGGTTTGATTCCGGCAGGTTGGATTGATGTTCTAATATATTAAGCTTTTTAATTTTTCCTTTGAAGAGCTAAAAAAAAAAAAAAGACGCCGTTGCCGGGGATCGAACCCGGGTCTCCCGCGTGACAAGCGGGGATACTCACCAATATACTACAACGACTCGCGCGGCAGAATAGGACTGTCACAAATTTCTATTTAAGTAAGTCCAATCAAATGTGGCACCATGGTTCGTGTGGCGATCTAATTGCAATTGAAACTAACATTTCATAGTCGGACAAAGTACCTGTTTAGTCCCTGTACTGTAGCCTTTTGTTCAATTGAGTTATTGTACGTTTATTTTGTGTAATCTAGTCCCGGTACTTTAAGATTTAGAATAATTAAGGACAACATTAACTCCGTAATTTTTTCCGTTAAGTTTTTTTCTACGTGGCATTCGAACCGCCATGTCGGATTGTGCGATGTGGCATAAAAGAGTGCAATACGGACAAAAATATAGTTAATAGCTCCGACCTTAGCTCAGTTGGTAGAGCGGAGGACTGTAGTTTGATTAATCTAAGTCGGAAATCCTTAGGTCGCTGGTTCGAATCCGGCAGGTTGGATTGATTTTCTACAATATTAAGCTTTTTAATTTTTCCTTTGAAGAGCTAAAAAAAAACGCTGTACGCTGTTGCCGGGGATCGAACCCAAGTCTCCCGCGTGATAGGCGGGAATACTCACCACCAATGCTGCATAAAACGTTAAGCGCCTATTTTTTTATTTATTTTTTTTAGTTTTTTTTTATTTTTAATAAAATTAAAAATTAAAAATTTTTTAACTTTAGTAATAAAACATAAGGTTTCCATAGTTGTTTCTTAGAAACTATTTACGAAAGTGGTTGTAAAATTGTTCAAAATATTGTTTAAACCATCTAAATACATAAAAAACTAAAACTAAGAACTAAAGAGGCGTTTTTTTGAGAAATTAGTGGACTAAACCGCCTTTGGCTGTATGCGGTGTATAGATTTCGAAAAAATACGCGATTTGAAAAAAAAAATTTGACCAAACCAGACAACCGAGTCAAAAGTTATGCCTTCCAAAACTTTTAAGACATTTTCAAAAAAAAAAAAAAAATTCGCCGAACCGGCCGGTTAGGCGGTCTAGGCCATTCCTCGCGGCGACCTCCCCCCGCCCAGCGCCTAGGCGCGATTTTTGCAGCACTGCTCACCACTATACTACAACGATTCGCGCGGCAGTACAGGACAGTCACATATTACTATTTAAGTAAACCCAATCCAATGTGACACCATGGTGCGTGTGGCCATTTAATTGCAACTGAAACTAGCATTTCATAGTCGGACAAAGTACCTGTTAGGTCCCCGTAGTGTAGCGTTTTGTTCAATTTAGTCATTGTACCTTTATTTCGTGTAATTTAGTCCTTTTACTTTAAGATTTTGAACAATTAAGGACAATATTAACACCGAAAATTTTTTCCGTTAAGTTTGTCAACGCGGCATTCGAACTGCCATGTCAGATTGTGCGAAATGGCATAAAAGAGTATAAATCGGACAAAAATAATGTTAACAGCTCAGACCATAGCTCAGTTGGTAGAGTGGTGGACTATAGTTGGACTAATCTAAATTGGAAATCCTTAAGTCGCTGGTTTGATTCCGGCAGGTTGGACTGATGTTCTAATATATTAAGCTTTTTAATTTTTCCTTTGAAGAGCTAAAAAAAAAAAAGACGCCGTTGCCGGGGATCGAAACCGGGTCTCCCGCGTGACAGGCGGGGATACTCACCACTATACTACAACGACTCGCGCGGCAGAACAGGACTGTCACAAATTTCTATTTAAGTAAGTCCAATCAAATGTGGGACCATGGTTCGTGTGGCGATCTAATTGCAATTGAAACTAACATTTCATAGTCGGACAAAGTACCTGTTTAGTCCCTGTACTGTAGCGTTTTGTTCAATTTAGTTATTGTACGTTTATTTTGTGTAATCTAGTCCCGGTACTTTAAGATTTAGAACAATTAAGGACAACATTAACACCATAATTTTTTCCGTTAAGTTTTTTTCTACGTGGCATTCGAACTGCCATGTCGGATTGTGCGATGTGGCATAAAAGAGTGCAATACGGACAAAAATATAGTTAATAGCTCCGACCTTAGCTCAGTTGGCAGAGCGGAGGACTGTAGTTTGATTAATCTAAGTTGGAAATCCTTAGGTCGCTGGTTTGAATCCGGCAGGTCAGATTGATTTTTTACAATATTAAGCATTTTAATTTTTTCTTTGAAGAGCTAAAAAAAAAACGCTGTTGCTGGGGATTGAACCCGGGTCTCCCGAGTGACAGGCGGGAATACTCACCACCAATGCTGCATAAAACGTTAGGCGCCCCCTAGGCGGCTAGGGGGTGCCTAGGCGCCGATTTTTTTATTTATTATTATAGTTTTTTTTTTATTTTTAATAAAATTAAAAATTAAATTTTTTTAAATTTAGTAATAAAACATAAGGTTTCCATAGTTGTTTCTTAGAAACTCTTAACGAAAGTGGTGGTAAAATTGTTCAAAATATTGTTTAAACCATCTAAATACATAAAAAACTAAAATTAAGAACTAAAGAGGCATTTTTTTGAGAAATTAGTGGACCAAACCGCCTTTGGTTGTTTGCGGTGTTTAGATCTCGAAAAAATACGCGATTTGAAAAAAAAATTTGACCAAATTAGACAACCGAGTCAAAAGTTATGCCCTCCAAAACTTTTTCGACATTTTCAAAAAAAAAAAAAAAATTCCCCGAACCGGCCGGTTAGGCGGTCTAGGCTATTCCTCGCGGCGGCCTCCCCCGCCCAGCGCCTAGGCGCGATTTTTGCAGCACTGCTCACCACTATACTACAACGATTCGCGCGGCAGTACAGGACAGTCACATATTACTATTTAAGTAAACCCAATCCAATGTGACACCATGGTGCGTGTGGCCATTTAATTGCAACTGAAACTAGCATTTCATAGTCGGACAAAGTACCTGTTAGGTCCCCGTAGTGTAGCGTTTTGTTCAATTTAGTCATTGTACCTTTATTTCGTGTAATTTAGTCCTTTTACTTTAAGATTTTGAACAATTAAGGACAATATTAACACCGAAAATTTTTTCCGTTAAGTTTTTCAACGCGGCATTTGAACTGCCATGTCAGATTGTGCGATATGGCATAAAAGAGTACAAATCGGACAAAAATAATGTTAACAGCTCAGACCTTAGCTCAGTTGGTAGAGTGGTGGACTGTAGTTGGACTAATCTAAATTGGAAATCCTTAAGTCGCTGGTTTGATTCCGGCAGGTTGGATTGATGTTCTAATATATTAAGCTTTTTAATTTTTCCTTTGAAGAGCTAAAAAAAAAAAAAGACGCCGTTGCCGGGGATCGAACCCGGGTCTCCCGCGTGACAAGCGGGGATACTCACCAATATACTACAACGACTCGCGCGGCAGAATAGGACTGTCACAAATTTCTATTTAAGTAAGTCCAATCAAATGTGGCACCATGGTTCGTGTGGCGATCTAATTGCAATTGAAACTAACATTTCATAGTCGGACAAAGTACCTGTTTAGTCCCTGTACTGTAGCCTTTTGTTCAATTGAGTTATTGTACGTTTATTTTGTGTAATCTAGTCCCGGTACTTTAAGATTTAGAATAATTAAGGACAACATTAACTCCGTAATTTTTTCCGTTAAGTTTTTTTCTACGTGGCATTCGAACCGCCATGTCGGATTGTGCGATGTGGCATAAAAGAGTGCAATACGGACAAAAATATAGTTAATAGCTCCGACCTTAGCTCAGTTGGTAGAGCGGAGGACTGTAGTTTGATTAATCTAAGTCGGAAATCCTTAGGTCGCTGGTTCGAATCCGGCAGGTTGGATTGATTTTCTACAATATTAAGCTTTTTAATTTTTCCTTTGAAGAGCTAAAAAAAAACGCTGTACGCTGTTGCCGGGGATCGAACCCAAGTCTCCCGCGTGATAGGCGGGAATACTCACCACCAATGCTGCATAAAACGTTAAGCGCCTATTTTTTTATTTATTTTTTTTAGTTTTTTTTTATTTTTAATAAAATTAAAAATTAAAAATTTTTTAACTTTAGTAATAAAACATAAGGTTTCCATAGTTGTTTCTTAGAAACTATTTACGAAAGTGGTTGTAAAATTGTTCAAAATATTGTTTAAACCATCTAAATACATAAAAAACTAAAACTAAGAACTAAAGAGGCGTTTTTTTGAGAAATTAGTGGACTAAACCGCCTTTGGCTGTATGCGGTGTATAGATTTCGAAAAAATACGCGATTTGAAAAAAAAAATTTGACCAAACCAGACAACCGAGTCAAAAGTTATGCCTTCCAAAACTTTTAAGACATTTTCAAAAAAAAAAAAAAAATTCGCCGAACCGGCCGGTTAGGCGGTCTAGGCCATTCCTCGCGGCGACCTCCCCCCGCCCAGCGCCTAGGCGCGATTTTTGCAGCACTGCTCACCACTATACTACAACGATTCGCGCGGCAGAACAGGACAGTCACATATTACTATTTAAGTAAACCCAAATAATGTGACACCATGGTGCGTGTGGCCATGTAATTGCAACTGAAACTAGCATTTCATAGTCGGACAAAGTACCAGTTAGGTCCCCGTAGTGTAGCGTTTTGTTCAATTTAGTCATTGTACCTTTATTTCGTGTAATTTAGTCCATTTACTTTAAGATTTTGAACAATTAAGGACAATATTAACACCGATAATTTTTTCCGTTAAGTTTGTCCAAGCGGCATTCGAACTGCCATGTCAGATTGTGCGATATGGCATAAAATAGTATAAATCGGACAAAAATAATGTTAACAGCTCAGACCTTAGCTCAGTTGGTAGAGTGGTGGACTGTAGTTGGACTAATCAAAATTGGGAAATCCATAAGTCGCTGGTTTGATTCCGGCAGTTTGGATTGATGTTCTACAGTATTAAGCTTTTTAATTTTTCCTTTGAAGAGCTAAAAAAAAAAAAAAAAGACGCCGTTGCCGAGGATCGAACCCGGGTCTCCCGCGTGACAGGCGGGGATACTCACCACTATACAACAACGACTCACACGGCAGAACAGGACAATTACAAATTTGTATTTAAGTAAACCCAATCAAATGTGGCACCATGGTTCGTGTGGCGATCTAATTGCAACTGAAACTAACATTTCATAGTCGGACAAAGTACCTGTTTAGTCCCTGTACTGTAGCGTTTTGTTCATTTTAGTTATTGTACGTTTATTTTGTGTAATCTAGTCCCGTTACTTTAAGATTTAGAACAATTATGGACAACATTAACACCGATAATTTTTTCCGTTAAGTTTTTTTCTACGTGGCATTCGAACTGCCATGTCGGATTGTGCGATGTGGCATAAAAGAGTACAATACGGACAAAAATATAGTTAATAGCTCCGACTTTAGCTCAGTTGGTAGAGCGGAGGATTGTAGTTTGATTAATCTAAATTGGAAATCCTTAGGTCGCTGGTTCAAATCCGGCAGGTCGGATTGATTTTTTACAATATTAAGCTTTTTAAGTTTTCCTTTGAAGAGCTAAAAGAAAACGTTGTTGCCGGGGATCGAACCAGGTCTCCCGCGTGACAGGCGGGAATACTCCCACCAATGCTGCATAAAACGTTAGGCGCGCCGATTTTTTTATTTTTTTTTTTTAGTTTTTTTTTAATTTTTAATAAAATTAAAAATTAAAATTTTTTAAATTTAGTAATAAAACATAAGGTTTCCTAGTTGTTTCTTAGAAACTATTTACGAAAGTGGTTGTAAAATTGTTCAAAATATTGTTTAAACCATCTAAATACATAAAAACTAAAAATTAAGAACTAAAGAGGCATTTTTTTGAGAAATTAGTGTATCAAACCGCCTTTTGGATGTTTTGCGGTGTATAGATCACCGAAAAAATACGCGATTTGAAAAAAAAATTTGACCAAATCAGACAACCGAGTCAAAAGTTAATGCCTTCCAAAACTTTTTCGACATTTTCAAAAAAAAAAAAAAAATTCGCCGAACCGGCCGGTTAGGCGGTCTAGGCCATTCCTCGCGGCGGCCTCCCCCCGCGCGCCTTAGGCGCTAGGCCATTCCTTAGGCGCGATTTTTGCAGCACTGCTCACCACTATACTACAACGATTCGCGCGGCATGTAACAACAGGACAGTCCACAATATTACTGATTTAACGTAAAGCCCAATCCAAATGTGACACCATGGTGCGTGTGGCCATTGTTAATTGCAAGCTGAACTAGCATTTCAATAGTCCGGACAAAGTACTGTTACACGTCCCCGTAGTGTAGCGTTTTTGTTCAATTTAGTCATTGTACTTTATTTTCGTGTAATTTAGTCCATTTACTTTAAGATTTTTTTGAACATATTAAGGACAATATTAACACACGATAATTTTTATTCACGTTAAGTTTGTCATTGATATGTCTATGCGATAGTGGCATATCGTATTACTAGTTAAACTTGGCCATAAGTCTGGTGATTCGGAATTGTGCTACGAGTTGATTGGCCATAACTTAAAAGAGCTTGCCCGTTGCGTGAACGGGTTCACAGCGATCCAGACAACATCACTGATTAAAGTAAATAAATGTGCAATGGTTCGTGTGCGATCTAATTGCAACTGAAACAAATATTTCATAGTGACAAAGTACGTTTAGTCCCTGTACTGTAGGCGTTTTGTTCAATTTAGTTATTGTACGTTTATTTTGTGTAATCTAGATCCGTATTTAAGATTTGAACAATTAGGACAAATTAACCCATTTATCCGTTAAGTTTTTTTCTGCTGGCATTCGAACTGCATGTCGGCATTGTGCGATTGTGCATAAAAGGTGCTACGGACAAAATATGTTATAGTTATCTCAGTTGTAACGGAGTATGTAGATTGCATTATCTAATTGGAATCCTTAGGTTCCTGGTTGAACTGAGCAATTTCCTTTGAAAGAAAAAAAGGCTGTTGCCAGGGATAGAACCCAGGTCTCCCGCGTGACAGGCAGGAATACTCACCACCAATGCAACATAAAACGTTAGGCGCCTATTTTTTTATTTATTTTTTTTAGTTTTTTTTTTATTTTTAATAAAATTAAAAATTAAAATTTATTAAATTTAGTAATAAAACATAAGGTTTCCATAGTTGTTTCTTAGAAACTATTTACGAAAGTGGTTGTAAAATTGTTCAAAATATTGTTTAAACCATCTAAATACATAAAAAAACTAAAATTTAGAACTATAGAGGGCATTTTTTTGAGAAAATTAGTGGACCAAACCGCCTTTGGCTGTTTGCGGTGTATAGATCTCGAAAAAATTCGCGATTTAAAAAAAAAATTTGACCAAACCAGACAACCGAGTCAAAAGTTATGCCTTCCAAAACTTTTTCGACATTTTCAAAAAAAAAAAAAAAAATTCGCCAAACCGGCCGGTTAGGCGGTCGAGGCCATTCCTCGCGGCGGCCTCCCCCCGCCCAGCGCCTAGGCGCGATTTTTGCAGCACTGCTCACAACTATACTACAACGATTCGCGCGGCAGAACAAGACAGTCACATATTACTATTTAAGTAAACCCAATCCAATGTGACACCATGGTGCGTGTGGCCATGTAATTACAACTGAAACTAGCATTTCATAGTCGGACAAAGTACCAGTTAGGTCCCCGTAGTGTAGCGTTTTGTTCAATTTAGTCATTGTACCTTTATTTCGTGTAATTTAGTCCATTTACTTTAAGATTTTGAACAATTAAGGACAATATTAACACCGATAATTTTTTCCGTTAAGTTTGTCCACGCGGCATTCGAACTGCCATGTCAGATTGTGCGATATGGAATAAAAGAATATAAATCGGACAAAAATAATGTTAACAGCTCTGACCTTAGCTCAGTTGGTAGACTGGTGGACTGTAGTTGGACTAATCTAAATTGGAAATCCTTAGGTCGCTGGTTTGATTCCGGCAGGTTGGATTGATGTTCTATAATATTCAGCTTTTTAATTTTTCCTTTGAAGAGCTAAAAAAAAAAAAGACGCCGTTGCCGGGGATCGAACTCGGGTCTCCCGCGTGACAGGCAGGGATACTCACCACTATACTACAACGACTCGCGCGGCAGAACAGGACTGTCACAAATTTCTATTTAAGTAAGTCCAATCAAATGTGGCACCATGGTTCGTGTGGCGATCTAATTGCAAGTGAAACTAACATTTCATAGTCGGACAAAGTACCTGTTTAGTCCCTGTACTGTAGCGTTTTGTTCAATTGAGTTATTGTACGTTTATTTTGTGTAATCTAGTCCCGGTACTTTAAGATTTAGAATAATTAAGGACAACATTAACTCCGTAATTTTTTCCGTTAAGTTTTTTTCTACGTGGCATTCGAACCGCCATGTCGGATTGTGCGATGTGGCATAAAAGAGTGCAATACGGACAAAAATATAGTTAATAGCTCCGACCTTAGCTCAGTTGGTAGAGTGGAGGACTGTAGTTTGATTAATCTAAGTTGGAAATCCTTAGATCGCTGGTTCGAATCCGGCAGGTTGGATTGATTTTCTACAATATTAAGCTTTTTAATTTTTCCTTTGAAGAGCTAAAAAAAAAAACGTTGTACGCTGTTGCCGGGGATCGAACCCAAGTCTCCCGCGTGACAGGCGGGAATACTCACCACCAATGCTGCATAAAACGTTAAGCGCCTATTTTTTTATTTATTTTTTTTAGTTTTTTTTTTATTTTTAATAAAATTAAAAATTAAAAAATTTTTTAACTTTAGTAATAAAACATAAGGTTTCCATAGTTGTTTCTTAGAAACTATTTACGAAAGTGGTTGTAAAATTGTTCAAAATATTGTTTAAACCATCTAAATACATAAAAAACTAAAACTAAGAACTAAAGAGGCGTTTTTTTGAGAAATTAGTGGACTAAACCGCCTTTGGCTGTATGCGGTGTATAGATTTCGAAAAAATACGCGATTTGAAAAAAAAAATTTGACCAAACCAGACAACCGAGTCAAAAGTTATGCCTTCCAAAACTTTTAAGACATTTACAAAAAAAAAAAAAAAAATTCGCCGAACCGGCCGGTTAGGCGGTCTAGGCCATTCCTCGCGGCGACCTCCCCCCGCCCAGCGCCTAGGCGCGATTTTTGCAGCACTGCTCACCACTATACTACAACGATTCGCGCGACAGAACAGGACAGTCACATATTACTATTTAAGTAAACCCAAATAATGTGACACCATGGTGCGTGTGGCCATGTAATTGCAACTGAAACTAGCATTTCATAGTCGGACAAAGTACCAGTTAGGTCCCCGTAGTGTAGCGTTTTGTTCAATTTAGTCATTGTACCTTTATTTCGTGTAATTTAGTCCATTTACTTTAAGATTTTGAACAATTAAGGACAATATTAACACCGATAATTTTTTCCGTTAAGTTTGTCCACGCGGCATTCGAACTGCCATGTCAGATTGTGCGATATGGAATAAAAGAATATAAATCGGACAAAAATAATGTTAACAGCTCTGACCTTAGCTCAGTTGGTAGACTGGTGGACTGTAGTTGGACTAATCTAAATTGGAAATCCTTAGGTCGCTGGTTTGATTCCGGCAGGTTGGATTGATGTTCTATAATATTCAGCTTTTTAATTTTTCCTTTGAAGAGCTAAAAAAAAAAAAAAGACGCCGTTGCCGGGGATCGAACTCGGGTCTCCCGCGTGACAGGCAGGGATACTCACCACTATACTACAACGACTCGCGCGGCAGAACAGGACTGTCACAAATTTCTATTTAAGTAAGTCCAATCAAATGTGGCACCATGGTTCGTGTGGCGATCTAATTGCAAGTGAAACTAACATTTCATAGTCGGACAAAGTACCTGTTTAGTCCCTGTACTGTAGCGTTTTGTTCAATTGAGTTATTGTACGTTTATTTTGTGTAATCTAGTCCCGGTACTTTAAGATTTAGAATAATTAAGGACAACATTAACTCCGTAATTTTTTCCGTTAAGTTTTTTTCTACGTGGCATTCGAACCGCCATGTCGGATTGTGCGATGTGGCATAAAAGAGTGCAATACGGACAAAAATATAGTTAATAGCTCCGACCTTAGCTCAGTTGGTAGAGTGGAGGACTGTAGTTTGATTAATCTAAGTTGGAAATCCTTAGGTCGCTGGTTCGAATCCGGCAGGTTGGATTGATTTTCTACAATATTAAGCTTTTTAATTTTTCCTTTGAAGAGCTAAAAAAAAAACGTTGTACGCTGTTGCCGGGGATCGAACCCAAGTCTCCCGCGTTACAGGCGGGAATACTCACCACCAATGCTGCATAAAACGTTAAGCGCCTATTTTTTTATTTATTTTTTTTAGTTTTTTTTTATTTTTAATAAAATTAAAAATTAAAAATTTTTTAACTTTAGTAATAAAACATAAGGTTTCCATAGTTGTTTCTTAGAAACTATTTACGAAAGTGGTTGTAAAATTGTTCAAAATATTGTTTAAACCATCTAAATACATAAAAAACTAAAACTAAGAACTAAAGAGGCGTTTTTTTGAGAAATTAGTGGACTAAACCGCCTTTGGCTGTATGCGGTGTATAGATTTCGAAAAAATACGCGATTTGAAAAAAAAAATTTGACCAAACCAGACAACCGAGTCAAAAGTTATGCCTTCCAAAACTTTTAAGACATTTACAAAAAAAAAAAAAAAAATTCGCCGAACCGGCCGGTTAGGCGGTCTAGGCCATTCCTCGCGGCGACCTCCCCCCGCCCAGCGCCTAGGCGCGATTTTTGCAGCACTGCTCACCACTATACTACAACGATTCGCGCGACAGAACAGGACAGTCACATATTACTATTTAAGTAAACCCAAATAATGTGACACCATGGTGCGTGTGGCCATGTAATTGCAACTGAAACTAGCATTTCATAGTCGGACAAAGTACCAGTTAGGTCCCCGTAGTGTAGCGTTTTGTTCAATTTAGTCATTGTACCTTTATTTCGTGTAATTTAGTCCATTTACTTTAAGATTTTGAACAATTAAGGACAATATTAACACCGATAATTTTTTCCGTTAAGTTTGTCCACGCGGCATTCGAACTGCCATGTCAGATTGTGCGATATGGAATAAAAGAATATAAATCGGACAAAAATAATGTTAACAGCTCTGACCTTAGCTCAGTTGGTAGACTGGTGGACTGTAGTTGGACTAATCTAAATTGGAAATCCTTAGGTCGCTGGTTTGATTCCGGCAGGTTGGATTGATGTTCTATAATATTCAGCTTTTTAATTTTTCCTTTGAAGAGCTAAAAAAAAAAAAAGACGCCGTTGCCGGGGATCGAACTCGGGTCTCCCGCGTGACAGGCAGGGATACTCACCACTATACTACAACGACTCGCGCGGCAGAACAGGACTGTCACAAATTTCTATTTAAGTAAGTCCAATCAAATGTGGCACCATGGTTCGTGTGGCGATCTAATTGCAATTGAAACTAACATTTCATAGTCGGACAAAGTACCTGTTTAGTCCCTGTACTGTAGCGTTTTGTTCAATTGAGTTATTGTACGTTTATTTTGTGTAATCTAGTCCCGGTACTTTAAGATTTAGAATAATTAAGGACAACATTAACTCCGTAATTTTTTCCGTTAAGTTTTTTTCTACGTGGCATTCGAACCGCCATGTCGGATTGTGCGATGTGGCATAAAAGAGTGCAATACGGACAAAAATATAGTTAATAGCTCCGACCTTAGCTCAGTTGGTAGAGTGGAGGACTGTAGTTTGGTTAATCTAAGTTGGAAATCCTTAGGTCGCTGGTTCGAATCCGGCAGGTTGGATTGATTTTCTACAATATTAAGCTTTTTAATTTTTCCTTTGAAGAGCTAAAAAAAAAACGTTGTACGCTGTTGCCGGGGATCGAACCCAAGTCTCCCGCGTGACAGGCGGGAATACTCACCACCAATGCTGCATAAAACGTTAAGCGCCTATTTTTTTATTTATTTTTTTTAGTTTTTTTTTATTTTTAATAAAATTAAAAATTAAAAATTTATTAACTTTAGTAATAAAACATAAGGTTTCCATAGTTGTTTCTTAGAAACTATTTACGAAAGTGGTTGTAAAATTGTTCAAAATATTGTTTAAACCATCTAAATACATAAAAAACTAAAACTAAGAACTAAAGAGGCGTTTTTTAGAGAAATTAGTGGACTAAACCGCCTTTGGCTGTATGCGGTGTATAGATTTCGAAAAAATACGCGATTTGAAAAAAAAAATTTGACCAAACCAGACAACCGAGTCAAAAGTTATGCCTTCCAAAACTTTTAAGACATTTACAAAAAAAAAAAAAAAATTCGCCGAACCGGCCGGTTAGGCGGTCTAGGCCATTCCTCGCGGCGACCTCCCCCCGCCCAGCGCCTAGGCGCGATTTTTGCAGCACTGCTCACCACTATACTACAACGATTCGCGCGGCAGAACAGGACAGTCACATATTACTATTTAAGTAAACCCAAATAATGTGACACCATGGTGCGTGTGGCCATGTAATTGCAACTGAAACTAGCATTTCATAGTCGGACAAAGTACCAGTTAGGTCCCCGTAGTGTAGCGTTTTGTTCAATTTAGTCATTGTACCTTTATTTCGTGTAAGGACAATATTAACACCGATAATTTTTTCCGTTAAGTTTGTCCACGCGGCATTCGAACTGCCATGTCAGATTGTGCGATATGGCATAAAATAGTATAAATCGGACAAAAATAATGTTAACAGCTCAGACCTTAGCTCAGTTGGTAGAGTGGTGGACTGTAGTTGGACTAATCAAAATTGGAAATCCATAAGTCGCTGGTTTGATTCCGGCAGTTTGGATTGATGTTCTACAGTATTAAGCTTTTTAATTTTTCCTTTGAAGAGCTAAAAAAAAAAAAAAAAAAGACGCCGTTGCCGAAGATCGAACCCGGGTCTCCCGCGTGACAGGCGGGGATACTCACCACTATACAACAACGACTCGCGCGGCAGAACAGGACAGTCACAAATTTGTATTTAAGTAAACCCAATCAAATGTGGCACCATGGTTCGTGTGGCGATCTAATTGCAACTGAAACTAACATTTCATAGTCGGACAAAGTACCTGTTTAGTCCCTGTACTGTAGCGTTTTGTTCATTTTAGTTATTGTACGTTTATTTTGTGTAATCTAGTCCCGGTACTTTAAGATTTAGAACAATTAAGGACAACATTAACACCGATAATTTTTTCCGTTAAGTTTTTTTCTACGTGGCATTCGAACTGCCATGTCGGATTGTGCGATGTGGCATAAAAGAGTGCAATACGGACAAAAATATAGTTAATAGCTCTGACTTTAGCTCAGTTGGTAGAGCGGAGGATTGTAGTTTGATTAATCTAAATTGGAAATCCTTAGGTCGCTGGTTCAAATCCGGCAGGTCGGATTGATTTTTTACAATATTAAGCTTTTTAAGTTTTCCTTTGAAGAGCTAAAAGAAAACGTTGTTGCCGGGGATCGAACCCAGGTCTCCCGCGTGACAGGCGGGAATACTCACCACCAATGCTGCATAAAACGTTAGGCGCGCCGATTTTTTTATTTATTTTTTTTAGTTTTTTTTTTTAATTTTTAATAAAATTAAAAATTAAAATTTTTTAAATTTAGTAATAAAACATAAGGTTTCCCTAGTTGTTTCTTAGAAACTATTTACGAAAGTGGTTGTAAAATTGTTCAAAATATTGTTTAAACCATCTAAATACATAAAAAACTAAAATTAAGAACTAAAGAGGCATTTTTTTGAGAAATTAGTGTATCAAACCGCCTTTGGATGTTTGCGGTTTATAGATCACGAAAAAATACGCGATTTGAAAAAAAAATTTGACCAAATCAGACAACCGAGTCAAAAGTTATGCCTTCCAAAACTTTTTCGACATTTTCAAAAAAAAAAAAAAAAATTCGCCGAACCGGCCGGTTAGGCGGTCTAGGCCATTCCTCGCGGCGGCCACCCCCCGCCCAGCGCCTAGGCGCGATTTTTGCAGCACTGCTCACCACTATACTACAACGATTCGCGCGGCAGAACAGGACAGTCACATATTACTATTTAAGTAAACCCAATCCAATGTGACACCATGGTGCGTGTGGCCATGTAATTGCAACTGAAACTAGCATTTCATAGTCGGACAAAGTACCTGTTACGTCCCCGTAGTGTAGCGTTTTGTTCAATTTAGTCATTGTACCTTTATTTCGTGTAATTTAGTCCATTTACTTTAAGATTTTGAACAATTAAGGACAATATTAACACCGATAATTTTTTCCGTTAAGTTTGTCCACGCGGCATTCGAACTGCCATGTCAGATTGTGCGATATGGCATAAAATAGTATAAATCGGACAAAAATAATGTTAACAGCTCAGACCTTAGCTCAGTTGGTAGAGTGGTGGACTGTAGTTGGACTAATCAAAATTGGAAATCCATAAGTCGCTGGTTTGATTCCGGCAGGTTGGATTGATGTTCTACAATATTAAGCTTTTTAATTTTTCCTTTGAAGAGCTTAAAAAAAAAAAAAAAAGACGCCGTTGCCGGGGATCGAACCCGGGTCTCCCGCGTGACACGCGGGGATACTCACCACTATACAACAACGACTCGCGCGGCAGAACAGGACAGTCACAAATTTGTATTTAAGTAAACCCAATCAAATGTGGCACCATGGTTCGTGTGGCGATCTAATTGCAACTGAAACAAACATTTCATAGTCGGACAAAGTACCTGTTTAGTCCCTGTACTGTAGCGTTTTGTTCAATTTAGTTATTGTACGTTTATTTTGTGTAATCTAGTCCCAGTACTTTAAGATTTAGAACAATTAAGGACAACATTAACACCGATAATTTTTTCCGTTAAGTTTTTTTCTACGTGGCATTCGAACTGCCATGTCGGATTGTGCGATGTGGCATAAAAGAGTACAATACGGACAAAAATATAGTTAATAGCTCCGACTTTAGCTCAGTTGGTAGAGCGGAGGATTGTAGTTTGATTAATCTAAATTGGAAATCCTTAGGTCGCTGGTTCAAATCCGGCAGGTCGGATTGATTTTTTACAATATTAAGCTTTTTAAGTTTTCCTTTGAAGAGCTAAAAGAAAACGTTGTTGCCGGGGATCGAACCCAGGTCTCCCGCGTGACAGGCGGGAATACTCACCACCAATGCTGCATAAAACGTTAGGCGCGCCGATTTTTTTATTTATTTTTTTTAGTTTTTTTTTTTTAATTTTTAATAAAATTAAAAATTAAAATTTTTTAAATTTAGTAATAAAACATAAGGTTTCCCTAGTTGTTTCTTAGAAACTATTTACGAAAGTGGTTGTAAAATTGTTCAAAATATTGTTTAAACCATCTAAATACATAAAAAACTAAAATTAAGAACTAAAGAGGCATTTTTTTGAGAAATTAGTGTATCAAACCGCCTTTGGATGTTTGCGGTTTATAGATCACGAAAAAATACGCGATTTGAAAAAAAAATTTGACCAAATCAGACAACCGAGTCAAAAGTTATGCCTTCCAAAACTTTTTCGACATTTTCAAAAAAAAAAAAAAAATTCGCCGAACCGGCCGGTTAGGCGGTCTAGGCCATTCCTCGCGGCGGCCACCCCCCGCCCAGCGCCTAGGCGCGATTTTTGCAGCACTGCTCACCACTATACTACAACGATTCGCGCGGCAGAACAGGACAGTCACATATTACTATTTAAGTAAACCCAATCCAATGTGACACCATGGTGCGTGTGGCCATGTAATTGCAACTGAAACTAGCATTTCATAGTCGGACAAAGTACCTGTTACGTCCCCGTAGTGTAGCGTTTTGTTCAATTTAGTCATTGTACCTTTATTTCGTGTAATTTAGTCCATTTACTTTAAGATTTTGAACAATTAAGGACAATATTAACACCGATAATTTTTTCCGTTAAGTTTGTCCACGCGGCATTCGAACTGCCATGTCAGATTGTGCGATATGGCATAAAATAGTATAAATCGGACAAAAATAATGTTAACAGCTCAGACCTTAGCTCAGTTGGTAGAGTGGTGGACTGTAGTTGGACTAATCAAAATTGGAAATCCATAAGTCGCTGGTTTGATTCCGGCAGGTTGGATTGATGTTCTACAATATTAAGCTTTTTAATTTTTCCTTTGAAGAGCTTAAAAAAAAAAAAAAAGACGCCGTTGCCGGGGATCGAACCCGGGTCTCCCGCGTGACAGGCGGGGATACTCACCACTATACAACAACGACTCGCGCGGCAGAACAGGACAGTCACAAATTTGTATTTAAGTAAACCCAATCAAATGTGGCACCATGGTTCGTGTGGCGATCTAATTGCAACTGAAACAAACATTTCATAGTCGGACAAAGTACCTGTTTAGTCCCTGTACTGTAGCGTTTTGTTCAATTTAGTTATTGTACGTTTATTTTGTGTAATCTAGTCCCAGTACTTTAAGATTTAGAACAATTAAGGACAACATTAACACCGATAATTTTTTCCGTTAAGTTTTTTTCTACGTGGCATTCGAACTGCCATGTCGGATTGTGCGATGTGGCATAAAAGAGTGCAATACGGACAAAAATATAGTTAATAGCTCCAACCTTATCTCAGTTGGTAGAGCGGAGTACTGTAGATTGATTAATCTAAATTGGAAATCCTTAGGTCGCTGGTTCGAATCCGGCTGGTCGGATTGATTTTTTACAATATTAAGCTTTTTAATTTTTCCTTTGAAGAGCTAAGAAAAAAGGCTGTTGCCAGGGATAGAACCCAGGTCTCCCGCGTGACAGGCAGGAATACTCACCACCAATGCAACATAAAACGTTAGGCGCCTATTTTTTTATTTATTTTTTTTAGTTTTTTTTTTTATTTTTAATAAAATTAAAAATTAAAATTTATTAAATTTAGTAATAAAACATAAGGTTTCCATAGTTGTTTCTTAGAAAGTATTTACGAAAGTGGTTGTAAAATTGTTCAAAATATTGTTTAAACCATCTAAATACATAAAAAAACTAAAATTTAGAACTATAGAGGCATTTTTTTGAGAAATTAGTGGACCAAACCGCCTTTGGCTGTTTGCGGTGTATAGATCTCGAAAAAATTCGCGATTTAAAAAAAAAAATTTGACCAAACCAGACAACCGAGTCAAAAGTTATGCCTTCCAAAACTTTTTCGACATTTTCAAAAAAAAAAAAAAAAATTCGCCAAACCGGCCGGTTAGGCGGTCTAGGCCATTCCTCGCGGCGGCCTCCCCCCGCCCAGCGCCTAGGCGCGATTTTTGCAGCACTGCTCACAACTATACTACAACGATTCGCGCGGCAGAACAAGACAGTCACATATTACTATTTAAGTAAACCCAATCCAATGTGACACCATGGTGCGTGTGGCCATGTAATTGCAACTGAAACTAGCATTTCATAGTCGTACAAAGTACCTGTTAGGTCCCCGTAGTGTAGTGTTTTGTTCAATTTAGTCATTGTACCTTTATTTCGTGAAATTTAGTCCATTTACTTTAAGATTTTGAACAATTAAGGACAATATTAACACCGATAATTTTTTCCGTTAAGTTTGTCCACGCGGCATTCGAACTGCCATGTCAGATTGTGCGATATGGAATAAAAGAATATAAATCGGACAAAAATAATGTTAACAGCTCTGACCTTAGCTCAGTTGGTAGACTGGTGGACTGTAGTTGGACTAATCTAAATTGGAAATCCTTAGGTCGCTGGTTTGATTCCGGCAGGTTGGATTGATGTTCTATAATATTCAGCTTTTTAATTTTTCCTTTGAAGAGCTAAAAAAAAAAAAAAAAAAGGACGCCGTTGCCGGGGATCGAACCCGGGTCTCCCGCGTGACAAGCGAGGATACTCACCACTATACTACAACGACTCGCGCGGCAACATAGGACAGTCACAAATTTCTATTTAAGTAAACCCAATCAAATGTGGCACCATGGTTCGTGTGGCGATCTAATTGAAACTGAAACTAACATTTCATAGTCGGACAAAGTACCTGTTTAGTCCCTGTACTGTAGCGTTTTGTTCAATTTAGTAATTGTACGTTTATTTTGTGTAATCTAGTCCCGGTAGTTTAAGATTTAGAACAATTAAGGACAACATTAACACCGATAATTTTTTTCCGTTAAGTTTTTTTCTACGTGGCATTCGAACTGCCATGTCGGATTGTGCGATGTGGCATAAAAGAATGCAATACGGTCAAAAATATAGTTAATAGCTCCGACCTTAGCTCAGTTGGTAGAGCGGCGGACTGTAGTTTGATTAATCTAAATTTGAAATCCTTTGGTCGCTGGTTCAAATTCGGCAGGTCGGATTGATTTTTTACAATATTTAGCTTTTTAATTTTTCCTTTGAAGAGCTAAAAAAAAACGCTGTTGCCGGGGATCGAACACAGGTCTCCCGCATGACAGGCGGGAATACTCACCACCAATGCTGCATAAAACCTTAGGCGCCCCTTAGGCGGCTAGGGGGCGCCTAGGCGCCGATTTTTTTATTTATTTTTTTTAGTTTTTTTAATTTTTAATAAAATTAAAAATTAAAATTTTTTAAATTTAGTAATAAAACATAATGTTTCCATAGTTGTTTCTTAGAAACTATTTACGAAAGTGGTTGTAAAATTGTTCAAAATATTGTTTAAATCATCTAAATACATAAAAAACTAAAATTAAGAACTAAAGAGGCATTTTTTTGAGAAATTAGTGGACCAAACCGCCTTTGGCTGTTTGCGGTGTATAGATCTCGAAAAAATACGCGATTTGAAAAAAAAAATTTAACAAAATCAGACAACCGAGTCAAAAGTTATGCCTTCCAAAACTTTTTCAACATTTTCAAAAAAATAAAAACAAAAAATTCGCCGAACCGGCCGGTTAGGCGGTCTAGGCCATTCCTCGCGGCGGCCACCCCCCGCCCAGCTTCTAGGCGCGATTTTTGCAGCACTGCTCACCACTATACTACAACGATTCGCGCGGCAGAACAGGACAGTCGCATATTACTATTTAAGTAAACCCAATCCACTGTGACACCATGGTGCGTGTGGCCATGTAATTGCAACTGAAAATAGCATTTCATAGTCGGACAAAGTACCTGTTAGGTCCCCGTAATGTAGCGTTTTGTTCAATTTAGTCATTTTATCTTTATTTCGTGTAATTTTGTCCATTTACATTAAGATTTTGAACAATTAAGGACAATATTAACACCGATAATTTTTTCCGTTAAGTTTGTCCACGCGGCATTCGAACTGCCATGTCAAATTGTGCGATATGGAATAAAAGAGTATAAATCGGACAAAAATAATGTTAACAGCTCTGACCTTAGCTTAGTTGGTAGAGTGGTGGACTGTAGTTGGACTAATCTAAATTGGAAATCCTTAGGTCGCTGGTTTGATTCCGGCAGGTTGGATTGATGTTCTACAATATTAAGCTTTTTAATTTTTCCTTTGAAGAGCTAAAAAAGAAAAAAAAAAGACGCCATTGCCGGGTATCGAACCCGGGTCTCCCACGTGACAGGCAGGGATACTCACCACTATACTACAACGACTCGCGCAGCAGAATAGGACAGTCACAAATTTCTATTTAAGTATACCCAATCAAATGTGGCACCATGGTTCGTGTGGCGATCTAATTGCAACTGAAACTAACATTTCATAGTCGGATAAAGTACCTGTTTAGTCCCTGTACTATAGCGTTTTGTTCAATTTAGTTATTGTACGTTTATTTTGTGTAATCTAGTCCCGGTACTTTAAGATTTAGAACAATTAAGGACAACATTAACACCGATAATTTTTTTTCGTTAAGTTTTTTTCTACGTGGCATTCGAACTGCCATGTCGGATTGTGCGATGTGGCATAAAAGAGTGCAATACGGACAAAAATATAGTTAATATCTCCGACCTTAGCTCAGTTGGTAGAGCGGAGGACTGTAGTTTGATTAATCTAAATTGGAAATCCTTTGGTCGCTGGTTCAAATCCGGCAGGTCGGATTGATTTTTTACAATATTTAGCTTTTTAATTTTTCCTTTGAAGAGCTAAAAAAAAACGCTGTTGCCGGGGATCGAACACAGGTCTCCCGCGTGACAGGCGGGAATACTCTCCACCAATGCTGCATAAAACGTTAGGCGCCCCTTAGGCGGCTAGGGGGTGCCTAGGCGCCGATTTTTTTATTTATTTTTTTTAGTTTTTTTAATTTTTAATAAAATTAAAAATTAAAATTTTTTAAATTTAGTAATAAAACATAAGGTTTCCATAGTTGTTTCTTAGAAACTATTTACGAAAGTGGTTGTAAAATTGTTCAAAATATTGTTTAAACCATCTAAATACATAAAAAACTAAAATTAAGAACTAAAGAGGCATTTTTTTGAGAAATTAGTGGACCAAACCGCCTTTGGCTGTTTGCGGTGTATAGATCTCGAAAAATTACGCGATTTAAAAAAAAAAATTTGACCAAATCAGACAACCGAGTCAAAAGTTATGCCATCCAAAACTTTTTCGACATTTTCAAAAAAAAAAAAAAAAAATTCGGCGAACCGGACGGTTAGGCGGTCTAGGCCATTCCTCGCGGCGACCTCCCCCCGCCCAGCGCCTATGCGCGATTTTTGCAGCACTGCTCACCACTATACTACAACGATTCGCGCGGCAGAACAGGACAGTCACATATTACTATTTAAGTAAACCCAATCCAATGTGACACCATGGTGCGTGTAGCCATATAATTGCAACTGAAACTAGCATTTCTTAGTCGGACAAAGTACCTGTTAGGTCCCCGTAGTGTAGCGTTTTGTTCAATTTAGTCATTGTACCTTTATTTCGTGTAATTTAGTTCATTTACTTTAAGATTTTGAACAATTAAGGACAATATTAACACCGATAATTTTTTCCGTTAAGTTTGTCCACACGACATTCGAACTGCCATGTCAGATTGTGCGATATGGCATAAAAGAGTATAAATCGGACAATAAAAATGTTATCAGCTCTGACCATAGCTCAGTTGGTAGAGTGGTGGACTGTAATTGGACTAATCTAAATTGGAAATCCTTAGGTCGCTGGTTTGATTCCGGAATGTTGGATTGATGTTCTACAATATTAAGCTTTTTCATTCTTCCTTTGTAGAGCTAAAAAAAAAAAATACACCGTTGCCAGGGATCTAACCCGGGTCTCCCACGTGACAGGCAGGGATACTCACCACTATACTACAACAACTCGCGCTATAGAATAGGACAGTCACAAATTTCTATTTAAGTAAACCCAATCAAATGTGGCACCATGGCTCGTTTGGCGATCTAATTGCAACTGAAACTAAGATTTCATAGTCGGACAAAGTACCTGTTTAGTCCCTGTACTGTAGCGTTTTGTTCAATTTAGTTATTGTACGTTTATTTTGTGTAATCTAGTCCCGGTACTTTAAGATTTAGAACAATTAAGGACAACATTAATACCGATAATTTTTTCCATTAAATTTTTTTCTACGAGGCATTCGGACTGCCATGTCGGATTGTGCGATGTGGCATAAAAGAGTGCAATACGGACAAAAATATAGTTAATAGCTTCGACCTTAGCTCAGTTGGTAGAGCGGCGGAGTGTAGTTTGATTAATCTAAATTGGAAATCCTTAGGTCGCTGGTTTGAATCCGGCAGGTCGGATTGATTTTTTACAATATTTAGCTTTTTAATTTTTTCTTTGAAGAGCTAAAAAAAAAAACACTGTTGCCGGGGATCGAACCCAAGTCTCCCGCGTGACAGGCGGGAATACTCACCACCACTGCATAAAGCGTTAGGCGCCCCTTAGGCGGCTAGGGGGCACCTAGGCGCCAATTTTTTATTTTTTATTTTTTAGTTTTTTTTTAATTTTAATAAAATTAAAAATTAAAATTTTTTAAATTTAGTAATAAAGCATAAGGTTTCCATAGTTGTTTCTAAGAAACTATTTACGAAAGTGGTTGTAAAATTGTTCAAAATATTGTTTAAACCATCTAAATACATAAAAAACTAAAATTAAGAACTAAAGAGGCATTTTTTTGAGAAATTAGTGGACCAAACCGCCTATGGCTGTTTGCGGTGTATAGATCTCGAAAAAATACGCGATTTGAAAAAAAAATTTGACCAAATCAGAAAACCGAGTCAAAAGTTATGCCTTCCAAAACTTTTTCGACATTTTCAAAAAAAAAAAAAAAAAAAATTCGCCGAACCGGACGGTTAGGCGGTCTAGGCCATTCCTCGCGGCGGCCTCCCCCCGCCCAGCGCCTAGGCGCGATTTTTGCAGCACTGCTCACCACTATACTACAACGATTCGCGCGGCAGAACAGGACAGTCACATATTACTATTTAAGTAAACCCAATCCAATGTGACACCATGGTGCGTGTGGCCATATAATTGCAACTGAAACTAGCATTTCATAGTCGGACAAAGTACTTGTTAGGTCCCCATAGTGTAGCGTTTTATTCAATTTAGTCATTGTACCTTTATTTCGTGTAATTTAGTCCATTTACTTTAAGATTTTGAACAATTAAGGACAATATTAACACCGATAATTTTTTCCGTTAAGTTTGTCCACGCGGCATTCGAACTGCCATGTCAGATTGTGCGATATGGCATAATAGAGTATAAACCGGACAAAAATAATGTTAACAGCTCTGACCTTAGCTCAGGTTGTAGAGTGGTGGACTGTAGTTGGACTAATCTAAATTGGAAATCCTTAGGTCGCTGGTTTGATTCCGGCAGGTTGGATTGATGTTCTACAATATTAAGCTTTTTAATTTTTCCTTTGAAGTGCTAAAAAAAAAAAAAAAAAAAAAAAACAAACTGTTGCCGGGGATCGAACCCGGGTCACCCGCGTGACAAGCGGGGATATTCACCACTATACTACAACAACTTGCACGGCAGAACAAGACAGTCACAAATTACTATTTAAGTAAACCCAATCAAATGTGGCACAATGGTTCATGTGGCGATCTAATTGCAACTGAAACTAACATTTCATAGTCAGACAAAGTACCTATTTAGTCCCTGTACTGTAGCGTTTTGTTCAATTTAGATATTGTACCTTTATTTTCTGTAATCTAGTCCCGGTACTTTAAGATTTAGAACAATTAAGGACAACATTAACACCGATAATTTTTTCCGTTAAGTTTTTTTTCTACGTGGCATAAGAACTTCCTTGTCGGATTGTGCGATGTGGCATAAAAGAGTACAATACGGACAAAAATATAGTTAATAGTTCTGACCTTAGCTCAGTTCGTAGAGCGGAGGACTGTAGTTTGATTAATCTAAATTGGAAATCCTTAGGTCACTGGTTTGAATCCGGCAGGTCGGATTGATTTTTTACAATATTAAGCTTTTTAATTTTTCCTTTGAAGAGCTAAAAAAAAACGTTGTTGCCGGGGATCGAACCCAGGTCTCTCGCGTGACAGGCGGGAATACTCACCACCGATGCTGCATAAAAGGTTAGGCGCCCCCTAGGTGGCTAGGGGGCCCCAAGTCGCCGATTTATTTATTTATTTTTTTTAATTTTTTTAATTTTTAATAAAATTAAAAATTAAAATTTTTTAAATTTAGTAATAAAACATAAGGTTTCCATAGTTGTTTCTTAGAAACTATTTACGAAAGTGGTTGTAAAATTGTTCAAAATATTGTTTAAACCATCTAAATACATAAAAAACTAAAACTAAGAACTAAAGAGGCATTTTTTTGAGAAATTAGTGAACCAAATCGCCTTTGGCTGGTTGCGGTGTATAGATCTCGAAAAAATACGCGATTTGAAAAAACAAATTGACCAAATCAGACAATCGAGTCCAAAGTTATGCCTTCCAAAACTTTTTCGACATTTTCAAAAAAAAAAAAAAAATTCGCCGAACCGGCCGGTTAGGCGGTCTAGGCCATTCCTCGCGGCGGCCTCCCACCGCCCAGTGCCTAGGCGCGATTTTTGCTGTTGGTCCCAAAAGAGGTAAGGTGAAAGTCTAGAGGAGGGGGGGGGGGGGTGAATAGACTTTCAAACTTTTTCGCACAGCACAACAATTGCTAAGACAAAGATAAACCAAAACTCTTAACTAGATTGTTAGAATATGGTGCACAACGGAAATAAATAAACATAAAGTGTGTGTGAGATTGTGTGAGCAGTATATCTTCGTGTAGAGCGTATATGTAAAGAGCAGTAAGCAAAGAAAGCAGTAAAGAACACAAGACAATTATAGTGGTTCGCGAGGTGGTGTAATCCTCCTACTCCACTTGCTCTTTTCTCCAAGAGCCAATTCACTATATCTACCACTCCTTGGTTCCAAGATACAATGAATTCCGTGATCTAGTGCTTTGATCACAAAGCCCGCACTAATCACGCCCAGTGACACCACACTGCTGCTTCAGGTTTCACGTCCCCGCGCTACTATCCCAGGATTTCACGACTCCGCGTTACTTTCCCCCCGTCTTCCACACTCCGGTAGAAACGTATCCCGTGATCTGGTGCTTTGATCACCAAGCCCACACCAATCACGCCCAGTGCCTCCGACACTGCTGCTTCGGATCTCACAGCTCCGTGTGACAATCCAGGATTTCACAGCCCCGTGCTACTTTCCTCCCTTCTCTTGTTTTGCTCCAAAACAAGTGTTGTCTTGCTTCCAACTTCTGAGACTCTGTAGTTGATCTTCAATGATGCGCAGGTCTCTTTGATGAAGATAAACACTCTGGAAAGATTTCTCCTGATAGCTCTGAGTGTTTTCTCTCTTTGAATATATCAAGTTAAGCACTTGATATTTTTGCTCTGCTTTGCTCTGTTTAAAAACTCTCTGAATATTTTTCTTTTGAAGCTCTCTGAGTTCTTTTTCTTTTCTCACACTTGAAGATTTTAGCTCTTTTAAGCTTAATTGCTCTATTCGATCCTTTGATGGATTCGAATTTTCTGCTCTCTTGTTCGTGAGTTCGTTGTATGCTCTTCTGCTCTTCTTCACTTCTGCTTCAAGTCTTCATATCTTCATCAGTTTATAGCTGGTGATGAGAATTCGTCCGTTGGAAAGAGACGCTCCCATGTCAGAGATCTTATCTTATCTTCTGCAAAAATGTCAGAAAGAGATAAGCTAGCCGTTTGAAAGATCTTCATCTCCATGTAAATGAGCTCCCAAACTTCATCTGATATTCCTCTGGTTTTACGTTGAGTGGAAATATCTGGGTCTCAGTTTTGGTGTAGAATGGTTTCTCTGAGTAGCTCTGAAGTGGTCCTTGTATCTCTGGGATTCAAAAATAATCTTTATTTTAATCCCATACTAGTTAGACTAGTATTTTCCTTGTGAGAATATTTTTCACTGTAAGTTCTGCTTCATCTTCTTCATTCTCACGTCTGGGTGTTCTCAGACTTCAAACTGGCTTTGAACTTCCACCCAATTTGAATTTCTCCTTTGTAATTGACACCCAATTTCAATTGGCTTGTAATTGGCACCCAAATTGAATTTCTCCTTTGTAATTGGCTCCCAATTTGAATTTCTCCTTTGTAATTGACACCCAATTTCAATTGGCTTGTAATTGGCACCCAAATTGAATTTCTCCTTTGTAATTGGCTCCCAATTGACTTTGACTTGCAATTGGCTCCTAACATCTCCTGGTGCTCCAATTACTTCTCAATGTTGACCGACTTGAATTGGCTCCCCAATCTGAATTGCATCCCATACTACAACTTGACAACTTGAATTGGCTCCCAATTTCAATTCTACACAACTTGAATTGGCTCCCAATTTCAATTCTACATTGGGAGTACATTGGCTCCCAACTTGAATTGATTCCCATGTGAAACTTGCTCCCAATTTCAATTTCTCTGAACTAGCTCCCAATTTCAATTAATCTCAATGAGATTTCTCTGAAACTGGCTCCAATTTCAATTGCTTCGAACTAGCTCCCAATTTCAATTGCTATGAAATCGGCTCCCAAGTGCAATTGCATCTCAATTGCCACCCAATTTCCACTTGTAATCGGCGCCCAAAGCTTAAACTAGCGCCCAACTCCATCAGATTAATTTAATTTGACTTCTCAAATTTTACCTTATAAAATTGTTGATGGTGAGTTTCAAACTTGAGCCATTTCGGATAATATATCAAGCATCATCCACTTCGTCCATACAGCTTTTGATTAAATCTCCAATCACATTTGATGTATTTCTTTTTTTCCATAGATGCTTGATCTCCAAGTCAATTTCATGCATTCTTCCAATATTAATTTTCTTCACGAAAATTCTTCTGGGATATCTTCTTTGAGTAGTAGCGACGTGAATATTGTATCATTCATCTTCTTCTTCAATTTGTCATTTTCTCCAGACAAATTCTTGATTTTCGGCTTTATATCTTCTTCTTCTATTTTCATCCATCTTCCTCTGTTTTTCTCTTTTCATAATTAAATAATTTCCCGATCATGGTCTAAGACTCTACTAGACCTATGAAATAAAATTGGGGGATCTACAAATACAAATTTGGCATATCAAAACCATTACACTTTATTCCTAACAATTTCCCCCCTTTTGATAATGCCAAAACCTATACTCAGTCATTGGCTTTAAGTCTTTGAAAAATAATCTTTTTGCTCAATTTTATTTGACAAAGCCAAGATGAGTTTAACAAATGGTTTTCTAGACACAATCAAAAGAAACATGTGAATTAAATTTTTAGACAAGCTCCTAAACGCATCTTGAATTATTTTTATTTTGATCATCATCAATTTTTAATTTTGGCGTGCGTTTGACATATTTCTTGTCTTTTAATTCACGAAGGTCTAATTACATTAAACAAATAAAATTAAAGACTCAAAATAGACCTTGGGAAATTATTATTGAGATATTTCAAATTTTTAGAGAAAAACGCAACAGAGGTTCGAAAATAGAGAATATATCAGCTTAAGAGAATTTTCAGATTACCTTCTGGGTTTCTTCACACCAAAGTCTTTCTTCAAAATTTCCTTGACATGTTCTCTGAGTTTGAAGAAATCATCTTTGAACTTTGCATTCTGAAATTTCTTTGTAAGCTGTCCGGCCATATAATGTCCAAAAGCTTCTTTGATATTGTTGCCCGGAAGAACTCCGTTCTCCCACCATAAGACACATTCTTCGAAGCTTCTTTCTTCTCCAAGATTCATGCCCATATTTCCGGTGAAATCTCTTAGTTCATACCACATCTCGGTTCTTTTCCTTTTGCCTTCTTCTTCTTTATTCTTTTCCGAGATCCATTGTGCTTGATCGGCTGCAGGCCATTTGTTGATCATGCTTGGTAGATTTTCCTTAGTCCATACGGTTGTCTGATTGGCGGTACCCTTAGAGCATTCGAACCAGCCACGCTGTTCAGCAACCTTCGATGTACTCATACCAAGACTAGGATTCACGAACTGAGCAAAACCAATCTGAGATGGTCCTTGTGAGGATTGTTCGCGGCTTCGGCCTCTACCTTGAGTAGACACTACTGGCTGTTGTTGACTTCCAAGAATAAATTCTTGTTGTTGCAAAGCCAAGTGACTGAGAATTTCTTCCCCCCTTTTGGCGTTATCAACCAAAAATGCAAGGGTCTTAAAATCTCGGTCTTGGTTTGCCTTCACAGTTTCAACACTGTTATGCGTTTCAATGGAAATGGTTTGCACGTTGTCCAGCTTGTTTGTTGTAACTGCGAGTTCAGCTTCAAGTTTGTTGATTCAGCTTTCTTGGTATTGAATTGCTTTGATTTGTCTCAAGTGACGTTCGTTGTTAATCTTTTCAGCTGCTTCTCGTTCCTTCTTCATGACCTGAATCACTTCAAGTAAGCCTTTTGTCAATTCTCCTTTCAAAATTCTTTCTGCTTTGTCAATCTGGGTCTTCAAAATATTTTGATGCTCCATTAACTCCTTCAGATTGACTCGTACATCCGTGTGTTGTTGTTCTAGCTTTTGGTTTTGTTCAACCAACTTTTCTCCAACTGTTTGACAAACAACATCACTGGATTCGGCTACTTTGGCAAATAAGGATGAAAATATGCCATCATCTTGATCATTCATCTGCACAAAGTTTTGAGGGGATCTGAATGGACTTCTATTCGGATCTGTGAGAACAACTGTATCAATAAGTTACATCCCTTCTTCTTCAGGTGATTCGGCTTCTTGGTTGAGATCACCAACTTGTTCTTCTAGGACTTCTGTTCTTGTGTAGTTGTCTGCAAATAATTCTTCATTTTCTAGAACAGGGTCCACGGTAGGCATGGTAGACTCGGTATGGTGTACCGGCAATACACTGGATAAGTCCTCTGTGATTGGTTGTCTATTCTCAGTAGCAACTTCTACTGCTACTTCCACTAGTATATCGCTTCTTCTTTCTTCTGACACTTGTTCTCTTTCTTCTTCTCGTACTGACACTTCTCCTCTTAACTCTTTTCTTCTCTTATCCCTTTTGTAGCCATAATATGTAATTTTTTTAATTCCTTTTTATTTTTTTTATTCATATATATATATATTTTTTTTGTGTGTCTTTTTGGCTACGAAACTTCTGATCTTTTTATATTCGTAGGGATTTTTCATTTTGTAGGAGAGAGAGACAGAGAGAAAATAGAGATAGACAAAACCAGTAGCAAAAACATCCCTTTTTCATTATTTATCTCCTTCTTAGGGAGAGAGAAAGAGACAACATTTTTGGATCAGATCACATCACATATTCAGGCTTCATCAGTAGAGAGACCAGCGCCGTGATTAGTCTCAAGATCAGTATGCGGTGGAGACGGAGAGCTTGATTTCAGAGTATAGAGTAATCTGGGTTCCATTGAGAGTTGAGTAGATCGCTTGAAGTTGCGGGTTAGAGGACGAGAGGACAGTGGTGATGGCGTCGAGCGTCGTAGCTGCACTGCTGAGACCTTTGGACTTCTTTGAACTTAATCCTTAGTCGGTGGTTGTCCTTCCTCTTCTTCAGAGAATAGGATGAGAGGATCGCTAGGTGTGTCTCCAACTTCATGTCCTCCATTTGCAGCACGTCGAGCCCTCAGCATCGCTTGTCTTGCTTGCTCGGCCACTCTCCTGGAAGATCTTATCTTTTCTTGATTCTTTGGAGTCATCGAAGCCTGCAAAAAAAATAGATACAAACAAAAGAAATCTCCACACAGATTTGTTTGCTTCAGGTCCTAATTTATAGGCCTAGGAAGGTGCTAGAACCGTGTGTCCTAATGATGATGAGGTTGAAAGGTTTTCTCTGGATATAGCCGACGTTTGGTTTCAAAGGGTGTGATGAATGCTTTCATGACTCTTCATTGGTCGAGAAAGCGGTGGATGTGATGGGTAGCGGTTTCTAGGAGATTTAATGAGGGATTAGGGTGACGATTTGAGAGAGAATGAATCGGTTGGGAAGGGTGCTGATATAGGAGAGGATTATGGGGGGAGGTTTAGGTTGGGTGGAGGTTTAGAAAGGGTAGGAGTTTATGGGTGGAGGTTTGACGCCCAATTAAACTCTAATTTTCCTCCTTTTATCTCCTGATTTCCTTCTCAAATTCGTGTACCACAAACATAATATCACTCAAACATCTCGTTAGTAGCAAAAATTACTCCACAAATAATTAATCACACATATCAATTATATTAAACTCATACACGGTAATTTCCAATCAAAAATTAAACACATTTTGGAAACTAACAAAATTAACACACATATTCCTAAATTATAATTAGAAACAACTATATATAAAAAGCACATTAATCAGATTCCAAAATATTTTAGAAACTAACAAAAATATTAACTTCTAGATTTCTAAAACATTTTATTGCAAATTATATCACATATACTGCATATATACGAAACACATATACAATTAACACTTTAAATCACATTTTGCACATAACACGTATATATTATCACACAAACACGGTAAATCATTTTTAGAGCAAATTGTTCATGCAAACAAGTTAGTTAATTTACAGAAACATGAACACATACTCAAAAACTGATTTAGCACATTAAAACATGCAATTTTAAACAACTTATCAAATAAATCACGAATTGCACATTTTATCAAATTAATTTGCATGGCATATGATCTCACGTTAAATAACACATGCAAATACACAAATAAATTCCTAACACATATTGCAATGTTATCACATAAAAATTTCGAGTAAAAACATACATGCAAATACGTAGAACAATTTATTCATATAGAACAATTTATTTTGAGCACAAGTATCAATTTAAATTGAGAGATTAAGATCAGTGATACTTAGCTCATTTCGATCATTCCCAACTCGTGCCTTAAGGTAGAAAATCTCGTTTCGCATAAAGGCTTCGTGAGAATATCAGCAACTTGGTTTTCCGTAGGGATATATTCGATCTTCAAATTTTTCTTTTCAACGTGATCCCTTATAAAATGATGTCGAATGTCGATATGTTTGGTTCTTGAGTGAAGCACCGGATTGTGAGTGATAGCGATTGCACTAGTATTATCACAATAAATACTAACGTCATCACAATTTACTCCATAATCCTTTAATTGTTGCTTCATCCACAAAATTTGCGCACAACAACTTCCTGCAGCAATATATTCGGCCTCGGCGGTACTAGTTGCGATGGAATTTTGCTTTTTGCTGAACCAAGAAACAAGCCTTCCCCCCAAGAACTGGCATGTCCCGGAAGTGCTTTTTCTGTCTATTTTGCAACCTGTAAAATCCGCATCTGAAAAACCCATTAGAGTAAAATCTGTACCTTTTGGATACCACAATCCAACATTGATTGTGCCTTTCAGATATCGTATGATCTTCTTTGTTGCGGTGAGGTGGCTTTCTTTTGGATTTGCTTGGAATCTTGCACACACTCCCACAACATAAGAAATGTCTGGCCGGCTTGCAGTAAGATATAGAAGAGAACCAATGATTCCTCTATATTTTGTTTGATCGACATCCTTTCCATCTTCATCTTTGTCTAGCCTTGTTGATGTGCTCATTGGAATTTTGATCGATGATTTTCCATTAAGGCCAAACTTCTTTATCAAGTCGCGAGTGTACTTTGCTTGATTGATGAATACTCCTTCTTTCAGTTGTTTGACTTGTAAGCCCAAGAAGTAATTCAATTCACCCATCATGCTCATTTCGAATTTGTTCTGCATAAGCTTCGAAAATTTCTCACACAAAGAATTGTTAGTGCTTCCAAAAATAATATCATCAACATATATTTGCACTAATAAAATATGATCACCATCTTGAATTCTAAATAGAGTTTTGTCAACAAGGCCTTTGGTGAATCCACAGCTTATTAAGAACATTGACAAAGTATCATACCAAGCTCTAGGTGCTTGTTTCAACCCATACAATGCCTTTTTAAGTTTGTAGACTTTATCACCTTCGCCTTTTACCTCAAAACCTGGGGGTTGTTCGACATAAACTTCTTCTTCGAGTAGACCATTCAAGAATGCGCTTTTCACGTCCATTTGATAAACGGTGAAATCTTTGTGTGCGGCGTAGGCTAGGAAAATTCTGATTGCTTCAAGTCGAGCCACCGGTGCAAAAGTTTCATCAAAATCTATTCCTTCTTCTTGTGAGTATCCTTTTGTAACGAGCCTTGCTTTATTCCAAACAATCACGCCTTCTTCGTTTGCTTTGTTCCGGAAGACCCATTTGGTTCCTACAACGTTGTGGTTCGGCGGTCTTGGAACAAGTTCCCAAACATCATTTCTTTTGAATGGATCGAGCTCTTCTTGCATAGCATTTATCCAATCCGGATCATTAAGAGCTTCGTCCATTTCTTTCGGTTCAATCTGAGATAGATAACACGTGAACAATGCTTCCATGGTAGATGATCTTGTTTTCACGCCTTCATGAATATTCCCAATAATTAATTCTGGAGGGTGATTTTTGAGCCATCTTAAATCTGGTTGAAATGGGTGCATGGTACTGGGTGGATCCATTTGTTGTGAATTTGCAGTGTTGGTTCGAATTTCATCAATTAAATTGTCTTGAAATTGATTACCAACATCACATGCAATTTGATCATTAATTGGATCACCAACTTGTACTGCATCTCCATTCCCACGTGAGGCATCACTCCCAAAATTATTATTTAAAGAATTTCCAACTTCTTCTGGGTGAGGGATGGAATTTTCTAGAGAATTAATTTCCAACTCATCCATTCCCTGCAAAACATTATCTTCACACATATCATTAGTATCACAAAAATCAATATGACACTTGTTACCATTTTGAGCAATTTCTTCGTCCAGTGCATCATTTTTGATCTGTGATTTTTCATCAAATACCACGTGTATGGATTCTTCAACCACCATTGATCTTTTATTCAAAATTCTGAACGCCTTGCTGGTAGCTGAAAATCCTAGAAAAATTCCTTCATCTGCACGCTCATCAAAAGCTTTTAGATGCAATTTATCATTAATATGAATAAAACATTTGCATCCAAAAATATGAAAATAACCAATATTTGGTTTTCTCCCTTTATATAGCTCATATGGCGTCTTCTTGTGCTGCTTATGGATCATGCTTCGATTTTGCGTGTAACAAGCAGTGTTGATAGCTTCCGCCCAATATCGTTTCGGGAGACCGGCAGCACTAATCATCACTCGTGCGACTTCTTTGAGCGTCCGGTTTCTTCTTTCGGCAACACCGTTTTGTTGCGGTGTTCTTGCGGCAGATAATTGATGAGAAATTCCATGTGAATTGCAAAAAGCTTGTATAACTCCATTCACGAACTCGGTTCCGCGATCCGTTCGTATTTTTGATATTTGCAATTCTTTCTCATTTTGTAGTTGCTTCAACAGCTTCGGTAGAACTTGCTCAACTTCATTTTTCTTCTTGATAAACACAGTCCAAGTGTACCTGGAAAAATCATCAACAACAACGAGAGTATATTTCTTACCACTTACACTTATTGGATCAACCGGTCTAAATAAGTCCATATGTAGTAAGCTTAGCGGTCTTGACGTTGACTCGTGTGTCTTTGATTTGAATGATGATTTGATTTGCTTTCCGCGTTGGCATGCATCACACACTTGGTCCTTCTTGAAGATAATATCTGGCAAGCCTTCTACTAGATTCTTCTTTGCAAGTTGATTGATAGTCTTGAAGTTTAAGTGGTTGAGCTTTCTGTGCCATTCCCAATTAGCTTCATTCGAATTTCTGGCCATTAAGCACACTGAATCTTTGCTTGTGCTCCAATCAACAATATACATATTCTTTCACCGTTTTCCAGATAAAATAATCTCATTTGTGAGCTCATTTTTGATTAGGCAATTATCTTTAGAAAATTCTACAAGATAGCCTTTATCACAAAATTGACTAGTGCTCAACAAATTAAATTTTAATCCTTCAACGAAAGAAACATCTTCAATCTTCAAACCATTTTTCTTGATTGTGCCAACTCCTTTTGTAATTCCATAATTTAGATTTCCACCGAATATAACTTTTGGTCCATCGATTTCTTTGAAATTCACTAGATATGATTTATTTCTAGTCATGTGGCGTGAGCAACCACTATCGATGTACCAAACATCCTGCAAAAAAGATTAATTAACTTTAGGTACCCATACTTGCTTGGGTCCTTTGTTGTTAGTGATTTTTGGTAACCAAACCCACCTAGATCTTATTGAATTAAGATTGGGTGATTTGTAACCATTAGAAACATGATAATCATACTTCACTGTTGAAAATATTTTTTGTGCCGGGTTTTGAAAAACATTTTTATATTTTGGCACTTGGGAAGAGGATTGTTGCTTTGGTCTATAAAAAGCATTACATCTATTGCACAACCAATCCTTTTGAGTGGGATAAAATCTCCCAACTTTATTTCTAAAAAAGCTTCCCTCTTTTCTATGAAATCTTTTTGCACTTGACTCTTTGGCATATCTTTGCTTGATGAATTTTTGTTGCTTAGCCGTATTATAAACTTGTTTCGGCCTTTCAACATTCAACTTTGCATTTGTTTGATAGCCAAGTCCTTGCCTCATCGTGCTATTCTGACTTTTAACAAATTTTACCACTTGAACTTTATTATTTAAAGTAGTAGTAGAATTAGTCAGATTTTGAGGGGTTTGAGAACATGTGGAGTCATAACCGATTCCGGTTCTATCTCCTGATGGCTTTTGCATGCTCACCATTTTATCCATAATTTTGGACGAATTAGTGAATGTAGCAATAGTAGCTCTAAGATTATGTTCTCTAACCTCTCGTGCTTTACACTCTTCTTGAAGATGAATATTTTCATTCTTCAATTTACTCACTTCAAGTAAAGCATCTTGCAATTTTTTATTCATTTCTTCTTTTTCAAGAATTAGAATATTATTGCGCTCCTTGAGTTGAGGATGAGTGAGCATAATCTCTTGACATTCTCGCATTAGATTGTCAATAGATTCACGAGAAAAAGAGGAATTAACAGAATTGAAAGAATTAGAACTTACCTCTTCTTCCTCTGCGTCAAGAGCCATAAGACAATCTTCACTTGTACTCAACTCAATTGACTTGCATATTAGCGCCGTATCATCATCCGAATATGAACTTTCATCACTTGATGATGAATCCTCCGAATCATCATTTTCGTTTGGTTCGTTTCCAACGAGAGCTTTTCTTTTGTTGCGCTTGAACCTTTTGCTTTCGGATTTGTTCGGCGTAGATTCAACATTTTTGCCTTGATACTTGCTAACGATCGGATACGGACAATTTATTTTAAAATGTCCGGGTTTGCGGCAATTATAGCACTAATTGTTGTTTTCTTCGACTTTTTCATCTTGTGGGGTGCGAGAGACGAATTTTCCATGAGCAGAATTTTTGTTGTCTCCTTTTAGCATAAACCTTTTAAATCTTTTCACAAAAAGAGCAAACTGTTCGTCAGTCATAAAATCAACATTATTTTCTACTGACCTGGAGGTTGACGGTTGTTCGGCCATTAGAGCAGAATTTCGAACTTCATGAACATCATCATCTTTGGCCTTCATTTCGAACTCATATGCTTTTAGATCACTAAATAATTTGTCTGTTGACAACATTCTTAGATCTCGGTGATCGCGCATAGCCGTAACCTTCATATTCCATGCAGATGGTAAGCCTCGTAGAATTTTGAGATTAATTTCTTTTTGGCTAATATTTTTGCCAAGATCACTAATCTCTCCAAGAACTTTGATCATTCGAGCTTCCATGTCTGCAACACTTTCATTTGAGAGCATTTTGAAATCTTCGAACTTCTTCATGGCGATTGTGAGCTTATTGTCTTTTTCTTGTTCATCTCCTTCGCCAATCTTGATGAGAGTTTCCCATATTTCTTTGGCAGTGGCACACTTTCGGATCTTCGGAAATATTGTATCATCAACGGCTTTGAATAGAATATCCTTGGCAATATTGTCAAGATTATTCCGCGTTCTATCGTCCGATGTCCATTCCGGTTTTGGCTTTTGTACGTACTGTGGAGCATCCGGGGATATAAAAAACGCAGTATTGACTTTTAATATTTCGATAGGGCCAGTGGAAATAACTTCCCACATTTCATCATGTAAAGCCGATAAGTGTACCTGCATACGAACTTTCCAATCATCAAATTTATCAAGAGAGAATAATAGATTTTCACCTAAATCTTTCTTCATCATCATCACGAGAGATATGAAAGATTAATCCAATTCACACACTTTGTAGAATGGATCAGCCTAGCAGTCAAAAACAGTTAACCCAGTTGGGTAACGTGTTTAAATACCAAGGGTTGGTATAAACTGACTCAAATAGGCTACAGACTCTGATACCAATTGTTGGTCCCAAAAGAGGTAAGGTGAAAGTCTAGAGGGGGGGGGGGTGAATAGACTTTCAAACTTTTTCGCACAGCACAACAATTGCTAAGACAAAGATAAACCAAAACTCTTAACTAGATTGTTAGAGTATGGTGCACAACAGAAATAAATAAACATAAAGTGTGTGTGAGATTGTGTGAGCAGTATATCTTCGTGTAGAGCGTATATGTAAAGAGCAGTAAGTAAAGAAAGCAGTAAAGAACACAAGACAATTATAGTGGTTCGCGAGGTGGTGTAATCCTCCTACTCCACTTGCTCTTTTCTCCAAGAGCCAATTCACTATATATACCACTCCTTGGTTCCAAGATACAATGAATTCCGTGATCTAGTGCTTTGATCACAAAGCCCGCACTAATCACGCCCAGTGACACCACACTGCTGCTTCGGGTTTCACGTCGCCGCGCTACTATCCCAGGATTTCACGACTCCGCGTTACTTTCCCCCCGTCATCCACACTCTGGTAGAAACGTATCCCGTGATCTGGTGCTTTGATCACCAAGCCCACACCAATCACGCCCAGTGCCTCCGACACTGCTGCTTCGGATCTCACAGCTCCGTGTGACAATCCAGGATTTCACAGCTCCGTGCTACTTTCCTCCCTTCTCTTGTTTTGCTCCAAAACAAGTGTTGTCTTGCTTCCAACTTCTGAGACTCTGTAGTTGATCTTCAATGATGCGCATGTCTCTTTGATGAAGATAAACACTCTGGAAAGATTTCTCCTGATAGCTCTAAGTGTTTTCTCTCTTTGAATATATCAAGTAAAGCACTTGATATTTTTGATCTGCTTTGCTCTGTTTAAGAACTCTCTGAATATTTTTCTTTTGAAGCTCTCTGAGTTCTTTTTCTTTTCTCACACTTGAAGATTTTAGCTCTTTTAAGCTTAATTGCTCTATTCGATCCTTTGATGGATTCGAATTTTCTGCTCTCTTGTTCGTGAGTTCGTTGTATGCTCTTCTGCTCTTCTTCACTGCTGCTTCAAGTCTTCATATCTTCATCATTTTATAGCTGGTGATAAGAATTCGTCCGTTGGAAAGAGACGCTCCCATGTCAGAGATCTTATCTTATCTTCTGCAAAAATGTCAGAAAGAGATAAGCTAGCCGTTTGAAAGATCTTCATCTCCATGTAAATGAGCTCCCAAACTTCATCTGATATTCCTCTGGTTTTACGTTGAGTGGAAATATCTGGGTCTCAGTTTTGGTGTAGAATGGTTTCTCTGAGTAGCTCTGAAGTGGTCCTTGTATCTCTGGGATTCAAAAATAATCTTTATTTTAATCCCATACTAGTTAGACTAGTATTTTCCTTGTGAGAATATTTTTCACTGTAAGTTTTGCTTCATCTTCTTCATTCTCACGTCTGGGTGTTCTTCTTCATTCTCACGTCTGGGTGTTCTCAGACTTCAAACTTCCACCCAATTTGAATTTCTCCTTTGTAATTGACACCCAATTTCAATTGGCTTGTAATTGGCACCCAAATTGAATTTCTCCTTTGTAATTGGCTCCCAATTGACTTTGACTTGCAATTGGCTCCCAACATCTCCTGGTGCTCCAATTACTTCTCAATGTTGACTTCGAAATTGGACTTCTCTTTGAATTTCATCTCAATTCAATTGCTCCTCAATGTCTTCTTTTAATTGGTCAGACCTCAATGTCTTCTTTTAATTGGTCCCCAATCTGAATTGCATCCCATACTAAAACTTGAATTGGCTCCCAATTTCATCCCATACTACAACTAAAACTTGAATTGGCTCCCAACTTGAATTGATTCCCATGTGAAACTTGCTCCCAATTTCAATTTCTCTGAAACTGGCTCCCAATTTCAATTGCTTCCAACTAGCTCCCAATTTCAATTGCTATGAAATCGGCTCCCAAGTGCAATTGCATCTCAATTGCCACCCAAGTGAAATTGCTTCCCAATTTCCACTTGTAATCGGCGCCCAACTCCATCAGATTAATTTAATTTGACTTCTCAAATTTTACCTTGTAAAATTGTTGATGGTGAGTTTCGAACTTGAGCCATTTCAGATAATATATCAAGCATCATCCACTTCGTCCGTACAGCTTTTGATTAAATCTCCAATCACATTTGATGTACTTCTTTCTTTTCATAGATGCTTGATCTCCAAGTCAATTTCATGCATTCTTCCAATATTAATTTTCTTCAAGAATTTTCTTCTGGGATATCTTATTTGAGTAGTAGCGACGTGAATATTGTATCATTCATCTTCTTCTTCAATTTGTCATTTTCTCGAGACAAATTCTTGATTTTCGGCTTTATATCTTCTTCTTCTATTTTCATCCATCTTCCTCTTTTTTTCTCTTTTCATAATTAAATAATTTCCCGATCATGGTCTAAGACTCTACTAGACCTATGAAATAAAATTGGGGGATCTACAAATACAAATTTGGCATATCAAAACCATTACACTTTATTCCAAACATTTGCAACACTACTCACCACTATACTACAACGACTCGCGCGGCTGAACTCGACTGTCACATATTACTATTTAAGTAAACCCAATCCAATGTGACACCATGGTGCGTGTGGCCATGTAATTGCAACTGAAACTAGCATTTCATAGTTGGACAAAGTACCTGTTAGGTCCCCGTAGTGTAGCGTTTTGTTCAACTTAGTCATTGTACCTTTATTTCGTGTAATTCAGTCCATTTACGTTAAGATTTTGAACAATTAAGGACAATATTAACACCGGTAATTTTTTCCGTTAAGTTTGTCCACGCGGCATTCGAACTGCCATATCAAATTGTGCGATATGGCATAAAAGAGTATAAATCGGACAAAAATAATGTTAACAGCTCTGACCTTAGCTCAGTTGGTAGAGTGGTGGACTGTAGTTGGACTAATCTAAATTGGAAATCCTTAGGTCGCTGGTTTGATTCCGGCAGGTTGGATTGATGTTCTACAATATTAAGATTTTTAATTTTTCCTTTGAAGAGCTAAAAAAAAAAAAAAAAAAAAAACTTCATTGCCGGGAATCAAACCCGGGTTTCTCACGTGACAAGCGGGGATACTCACCACTATACTACAACGACTCACACAGCAGTATAGGACAGTCACAAATTACTATTTAAGTAAACCCAATCAAATGTGGCACCATGGTTCGTGTGGCGATCTAATTGCTACTGAAACTAACATTTCATAGTCGGACAAAGTACCTGTTTAGTCCCTGTACTGTATTGTTTTGTTCAATTTAGTTATTGTACCTTTATTTTGTGTAATCTAGTCGCGGTACTTTAAGATTTAGAACAATTAAGGACAACATTAACACCGATAAATTTTTTCCGTTAAGTTTTTTTCTACGTGGCATTTGATTTACCATGTCGGATTGTGCGATGTGGCATAAAAGAGTACAATACGGACAAAAATATAGTTAATAGCTCCGACTTTAGCTCAGTTGGTAGAGCGGAGGACTGTAGTTTGATTAATCTAAATTGGAAATCCTTAGGTCGCTGTTCTGAATCCGGCAGGTCGGATTGATTTTTTACAATATTAAGTTTTTTAAATTTTCCTTTGAAGAGCTAAAAAAAAAAAAAACGTTGTTGCCGGGGATCGAACCCAGGTTTCCCGCGTGACAGGCGGGAATACTCACCACCAATGCAGCATAAAACGTTAGGCGCCCCCTTGGTGGCTAGGGGGCGCCTTGGCGCCGATTTTTTTAATTATTTTTAAGTTTTTTTTATTTTTAATAAAATTAAAAACTAAAATTTTTTAAATTTAGTAATAAAACATAAGGTTTCCATAGTTGTTTCTTAGAAACTATTTATGAAATTGGTTGTAAAATTGTTCAAAATATTGTTTAAACCATCTAAATACATAAAAAAAACTAAAATTAAGAACTAAAGAGGCATTTTTTTGAGAAATTAGTGGACCATTGGCTGTTTGCGGTGTATAGATCTCGAAAAAATACGCGATTTGAAAAATAAAATTGACCTAATCAGACAACGGAGTCAAAAGTTATGCCTTCCAAAACTTTTTCGATATTTTCAAAAAAAAAAAAAAATTCGCCGAACCGGCCGGTTAGGCGGTCTAGGCCATTCCTCGCGGCGGCCTCCCACCGCCCAGCGGCTAGGCGCGATTTTTGCAACACTGCTCACCACTATACTACAACGACTCGCGCGGCAGAACTGGACAGTCACATATTACTATTTAAGTAAACCCAATCCAATGTGACACCATGCTGCGTGTGGCCATGTAATTGCAACTGAAACTAGCATTTCATAGTCGGACAAAGTACCTGTTAGGTCCCCGTAGTGTAGCGTTTTGTTCAATTTAGTCATTGTACCTTTATTTCGTGTAATTTAGTCCATTTACTTTAAAATTTTGAACAATTAAGGACCATATTAACACCGATAATTTTTTCTGTTAAATTTGTCCACGCGGCATTCGAACTGCCATGTCAGATTGTGCGATGTGGCATAAAAGAGTACAATAGGGACAAAAATATAGTTAATAGCTCCGACCTTAGCTCAGTTGGTAGAGCGGAGGACTGTAGTTTGATTAATCTAAATTGGAAATCCTTAGGTCGCTGGTTTGATTCCGGCAGGTTGGATTGATGTTCTACAATATTAAGCTTTTTAATTTTTCCTTTGAAGAGCAAAAAAAAAAAAAAAAACCATTGTCGGGGATCGAACCCAAGTCTCCCGCGCGACAAGCGGGGATACTCACCACTATACTACGACGACTCGCGCGGCAAAACAGGACAGTCACATATTACTATTTAAGTAAACCCAATCAAATGTGGTACCATGGTTCGTGTGGTGATCTAATTGCAACTGAAACTAACATTTCATTGTCGGACAAAGTACCTGTTAGGTCCCTGTACTGAAGCATTTTGTTCAATTTAGTTATTGTACCATTATTTTGTGTAATCTAGTCCCGGTACTTTAAGATTTAACACAATTAAGGACAACATTAACACCGATAATTTTTTCCGTTAAGTTTTTTTCTACGTGGCATTCGAACTGCCATGTCGGATTGTGCGATGTGGCATAAAAGAGTACAATAGGGACAAAAATATAGTTAATAGCTCCGACCTTAACTCAGTTGGTAGAGCGGAGGACTGTAGTTTGATTAATCTAAATTGGAAATCCGTAGGTCATTGGTTCGAATTTGGTAGGTCGGATTTATTTTTTACAATATTAAGCTTTTTAATTTTTCCTTTGAAGAGCTAAAAAAAAAACGCTGTTGCCGGGGATCGAACCCAGGTCTCCCGCGTGACAGGCGGGAATACTCACCACCAATGCTGCATAAAACGTTAGGCACCCCCTAGGCGCCGATTTTTTTACTTATTTTTTTACTTTTTTTTTTATTTTTAATAAAATTAAAAATTAAAATTTTTTAAGTTTAGTAATAAAACATAAGGTTTCCATAGTTGTTTCTTAGAAACTATTTACGAAAGTGGTTGTAAAATTGTTCAAAATATTGTTTAAACCATCTAAATACATTAAAAACTAAAATTAAGAACTAAAAGAGGCATTTTTTTGAGAAATTAGTGGACCAAACCGCCTCTGGCTGTTTGCGGTGTATAGATCTCGAAAAAATACGCGATTTGAAAAAAATATTTGACCAAATCAGACAACCGAGTCAAAAGTTATGCCTTCCAAAACATTTTTGACATTTTCAAAAAAAAAAAAAAATTCGCCGAACCGGCTGGTTAGGCGGTCTAGGCCATTCCTCGCGGCGGCCTCCCACCGCCCACCGCCGAGGCGCAATTTTTGCAACACTGCTCACCACTATACTACAACGACTCGCACGGCAGAACAGGACAGTCACATATTACTATTTAAGTAAACCCAATCCAATGTGACACCATGGTGCGTGTGGCCATGTAATTGCAACTGAAACTAGCATTTCATAGTTGGACAAAGTACCTGTTAGGTCCCCGTAGTGTAGCATTTTGTTCAACTTAGTCATTGTACCTTTATTTCGTGTAATTCAGTCCATTTACGTTAAGATTTTGAACAATTAAGGACAATATTAACACCGGTAATTTTTTCCGTTAAGTTTGTCCACGCGGCATTCGAACTGCCATATCAAATTGTGCGATATGGCATAAAAGAGTATAAATCGGACAAAAATAATGTTAACAGCTCTGACCTTAGCTCAGTTGGTAGAGTGGTGGACTGTAGTTGGACTAATCTAAATTGGAAATCCTTAGGTCGCTGGTTTGATTCCGGCAGGTTGGATTGATGTTCTACAATATTAAGATTTTTAATTTTTCCTTTGAAGAGCTAAAAAAAAAAAAAAAAAAAAGACTTCATTGTCGAGAATCAAACCCGGGTTTCTCACGTGACAAGCGGGGATACTCACCACTATACTACAACGACTCACACAGCAGTATAGGACAGTCACATATTACTATTTAAGTAAACCCAATCAAATGTGGCACCACGGTTCGTGTGGTGATCTAATTGCAACTGAAACTAACATTTCATTGTCGGACAAAGTACCTGTTAGGTCCCTGTACTGAAGCGTTTTGTTCAATTTAGTTATTGTACCTTTATTTTGTGTAATCAAGTCCCGGTACTTTAAGATTTAGAACAATTAAGGACAACATTAACACCGATAATTTTTTCCGTTAAGTTTTTTTCTACGTGGCATTCGAACTGCCATGTCGGATTGTGCGATGTGGCATAAAAGAGTACAATAGGGACAAAAATATAGTTAATAGCTCTGACCTTAGCTCAGTTGGTAGAGCGGAGGACTGTAGTTTGATTAATCTAAATTGGAAATCCTTAGGTTGTTGGTTCGAATCTGGTAGGTCGGATTTATTTTTTACAATATTAAGCTTTTTAATTTTTCCTTTGAAGAGCTAAAAAAAAACGCTGTTGCCGGGGATCGAACCCAGGTCTCCTGCGTGACAGGTGGGAATACTCACCACCAATGCTGCATAAAACGTTAGGCACCCCTTAGGCGCCGATTTTTTTACTTATTTTTTTTAATTTTTTTTATTTTTAATAAAATTAAAAATTAAAATTTTTTAAGTTTAGTAATAAAACATAAGGTTTCCATAGTTGTTTCTTAGAAACTATTTACGAAAGTGGTTGTAAAATTGTTCAAAATATTGTTTAAACCATCTAAATACATTAAAAACTAAAATTAAGAACTAAAAGAGGCATTTTTTTGAGAAATTAGTGGACCAAACCGCCTCTGGCTGTTTGCGGTGTATAGATCTCGAAAAAATACGCGATTTGAAAAAAAAATTTGACCAAATCAGACAACCGAGTCAAAAGTTATGCCTTCCAAAACATTTTTGACATTTTCAAAAAAAAAAAAAAAATTCGCCGAACCGGCTGGTTAGGCGGTCTAGGCCATTCCTCGCGGCGGCCTCCCACCGCCCACCGCCGAGGCGCAATTTTTGCAACACTGCTCACCACTATACTACAACGACTCGCACGGCAGAACAGGACAGTCACATATTACTATTTAAGTAAACCCAATCCAATGTGACACCATGGTGCGTGTGGCCATGTAATTGCAACTGAAACTAGCATTTCATAGTCGGACAAAGTACCTGTTAGGTCCCCGTAGTGTAGCGTTTTGTTCAATTTAGTCATTGTACCTTTATTTCGTGTAATTTAGTCCATTTACTTTAAGATTTTGAACAATTAAGGAAAATATTAACACCGATAATTTTTTCTGTTAAATTTGTCCACGCGGCATTCGAACTGCCATGTCAGATTGTGCGATATGGCATAAAAGAGTATAAATCGGACAATAAAAATGTTAACAGCTCTGACCTTAGCTCAGTTGGTAGAGTGGTGGACTGTAGTTTGACTAATCTAAATTGGAAATCCTTAGGTCGCTGGTTTGATTCCGGCAGGTTGGATTGATGTTCTACAATATTAAGCTTTTTAATTTTTCCTTTGAAGAGCAAAAAAAAAAAAAAAAACACCGTTGTCGGGGATCGAACCCAAGTCTCTCGCGTGACAGGCGGGGATACTCACCACTATACTACATCAACTCGCGCGGCAAAACAGGACAGTCACATATTACTATTTAAGTAAACCCAATCAAATGTGGCACCACGGTTCGTGTGGTGATCTAATTGCAACTGTAACTAACATTTCATTGTCGGACAAAGTACCTGTTAGGTCCCTGTACTGAAGCGTTTTGTTCAATTTAGTTATTGTACCTTTATTTTGTGTAATCAAGTCCCGGTACTTTAAGATTTAGAACAATTAAGGACAACATTAACACCGATAATTTTTTCCGTTAAGTTTTTTTCTACGTGGCATTCGAACTGCCATGTCGGATTGTGCGATGTGGGATAAAAGAGTACAATAGGGACAAAAATATAGTTAATAGCTCTGACCTTAGCTCAGTTGGTAGAGCGGAGGACTGTAGTTTGATTAATCTAAATTGGAAATCCTTAGGTTGTTGGTTCGAATCTGGTAGGTCGGATTTATTTTTTACAATATTAAGCTTTTTAATTTTTCCTTTGAAGAGCTAAAAAAAAACGCTGTTGCCGGGGATCGAACCCAGGTCTCCTGCGTGACAGGTGGGAATACTCACCACCAATGCTGCATAAAACGTTAGGCACCCCTTAGGCGCCGATTTTTTTACTTATTTTTTTTTATTTTTTTTTATTTTTAATAAAATTAAAAATTAAAATTTTTTAAGTTTAGTAACAAAACATAAGGTTTCCATAGTTGTTTCTTAGAAACTATTTACGAAAGTGGTTGTAAAATTGTTCAAAATATTGTTTAAACCATCTAAATACATAAAAAACTAAAATTAAGAACTAAAAGAGGCATTTTTTTGAGAAATTAGTGGACCAAACCGCCTTTTGCTGTTTGCAGTGTATAGATCTCGAAAAAATACGCGATTTGAAAAAAATTTTTGACCAAATCAGACAACCGAGTCAAAAGTTATGCCTTCCAAAACTTTTTTGACATTTTCAAAAAAAAAAAAAAAATTCGCCGAACCGGCTGGTTAGGCGGTCTGGTCCATTCCTCGCGGCGGCCACCCACCGCCCACCGCCGAGGCGCAATTTTTGCAACACTGCTCACCACTATACTACAACGACTCGCACGGCAGAACAGGACAGTCACATATTACTATTTAAGTAAACCCAATCCAATGTGACACCATGGTGCGTGTGGCCATGTAATTGCAACTGAAACTTGCATTTCATAGTCGGACAAAGTACCTGTTAGGTCCCCGTAGTGTAGCGTTTTGTTCAATTTAGTCATTGTACCTTTATTTCGTGTAATTTAGTCCATTTACGTTAAGAATTTGAACAATTAAGGACCATATTATCACCGATAATTTTTTCCGTTAAATTTGTCCACGGGGCATTCGAACTGCCATGTCAGATTTTGCGATATGGCATAAAAGAATATAAATCGGACAATAAAAATGTTAACAGCTCTGACCTTCGCTCAGTTGGTATAGTGGTGGACTGTAGTTGGACTAATCTAAATTGGAAATCCTTAAGTCGCTGGTTTGATTCCGGCAGGTTGGATTGATGTTCTACAATATTAAGCTTTTTAATTTTTCCTTTGAAGAGCTAAAAAAAAAAAAAAAAAAAAAAGACACCGTTGCCGGGGATCGAACCCGAGTCTCCCGCGTGACAGGCGAGGATACTCACCACTATACTACAACGACTCGCAAGGTAGAATAAGACAGTCACATATTACTATTTAAGTAAACCCAATCAAATGTGGCACCACGGTTCGTGTGGTGATCTAATTGCAACTGAAACAAACATTTCATAGACGGCCAACGTACCTGTTAGGTCCCTGTACTGAAGCGTTTTGTTCAATTTAGTTATTGTACCTTTATTTTGTGTAATCAACTCCCGGTACTTTAAGATTTAGAACAATTAAGGACAACATTAACACCGATAATTTTTTCCGTTAAGTTTTTCTTACGTGGCATTCGAACTGCCATGTCGGATTGTGCGATGTGGCATAAAAGAGTACAATAGGGACAAAAATATAGTTAATAGCTCTGACCTTAGCTTAGTTGGTAGAGCGGAGGACTGTAGTTTGATTACTATAAATTGGAAATCCTTAGGGCGTTGGTTCAAATCCGGCAGGGCGGCTTTATTTTTTACAATATTAAGCTTTTTAATTTTTCCTTTGAAGAGCTAAAAAAAAAACGCTGTTGCCGGGGATCGAACCCAGGTCTCCCGCGTGACAGGCGGGAATACTCACCACCAATGCTGCATAAAACGTTAGGCGCCCCCTAGGCGCCGATTTTTTTATTTATTTTTATTTATTTTTTAATTTTTAATAAAATTAAAAATTAAAATTTTTTAAGTTTAGTAATAAAACATAAGGTTTCCATAGTTGTTTCTTAGAAACTATTTACGAAAGTGGTTGTAAAATTGTTCAAAATATTGTTTAAACCATCTAAATACATAAAAAAACTGAAATTAAGAACTAAAAGAGGCATTTTTTTGAGAAATTACTGGACCAAACCGCCTCTGGCTGTTTGCGGTGTATAGATCTCGAAAAAATACGCGATTTGAAAAAAATATTTGACCAAATCAGACAACCGAGTCAAAAGTTATGCCTTCCGAAACTTTTTTGACATTTAAAAAAAAAAAAAAAAAAAGTTCGCCGAACCGGCTGGTTAGGCGGTTTAGGCCATTCCTCGCGGCGGCCTCCCACCGCCCAGCGCCTAGGCGCAATTTTTGCAACACTGCTCACCACTATACTACAACGACTCGCACGGCAGAACAGGACAGTCACATATTACTATTTAAGTAAACTCAATCCACTGTGACACCGTGGTGCGTGTGGCAATGTAATTGCAACTGAAACTAGCATTTCATAGTCGGACAAAGTACCTGTTAGGTCCCCGTAGTGTAGCGTTTTGTTCAATTTAGTTATTGTACCTTTATTTCGTGTAATTTAGTCCATTTACTTTAAGATTTTGAACAATTAAGGACCATATTATCACCGATAATTTTTTCCGTTAAATTTGTCCACGTGGCATTCGAACTGCCATGTCAGATTGTGCGATATGGCATAAAAGAATATAAATCGGACAATAAAAATGTTAACAGCTCTGACCTTCGCTTAGTTGGTAGAGTGGTGGACTGTAGTTGGACTAATCTAAATTGGAAATCCTTAAGTCGCTGGTTTGATTCCGGCAGGTTGGATTGATGTTCTACAATATTAAGCTTTTTAATTTTTCCTTTGAAGAGCCAAAAAAAAAAAAAAAAAAAAAAGACACCGTTGTCGGGGATCGAACCCGAGTCTCCCGCGTGACAGGCGAGGATACTCACCACTATACTACAACGACTCGCAAGGTAGAATAAGACAGTCACATATTACTATTTAAGTAAACCCAATCAAATGTGGCACCACGGTTCGTGTGGTGATCTAATTGCAACTGAAACTAACATTTCATAGACGGCCAACGTACCTGTTAGGTCCCTGTACTGAAGCGTTTTGTTCAATTTAGTTATTGTACCTTTATTTTGTGTAATCAACTCCCGGTACTTTAAGATTTAGAACAATTAAGGACAACATAAACACCGATAATTTTTTCCGTTAAGTTTTTTTTACGTGGCATTCGAACTGTCATGTCGGATTGTGCGATGTGGCATAAAAGAGTACAATAGGGACAAAAATATAGTTAATAGCTCTGACCTTAGCTTAGTTGGTAGAGCGGAGGACTGTAGTTTGATTACTCTAAATTGGAAATCCTTAGGGCGTTAGTTCAAATCCGGCAGGGCGGCTTTATTTTTTACAATATTAAGCTTTTTAATTTTTCCTTTGAAGAGCTAAAAAAAAACGCTGTTGCCGGGGATCGAACCCAGGTCTCCTGCGTGACAGGTGGGAATACTCACCACCAATGCTGCATAAAACGTTAGGCACCCCTTAGGCGCCGATTTTTTTACTTATTTTTTTTAATTTTTTTTTATTTTTAATAAAATTAAAAATTAAAATTTTTTAAGTTTAGTAACAAAACATAAGGTTTCCATAGTTGTTTCTTAGAAACTATTTACGAAAGTGGTTGTAAAATTGTTCAAAATATTGTTTAAACCATCTAAATACATAAAAAACTAAAATTAAGAACTAAAAGAGGCATTTTTTTGAGAAATTAGTGGACCAAACCGCCTTTTGCTGTTTGTGGTGTATAGATCTCGAAAAAATACGCGATTTGAAAAAAAAATTTGACCAAATCAGACAACCGAGTCAAAAGTTATGCCTTCCAAAACTTTTTTGACATTTTCAAAAAAAAAAAAAAAATTCGCCGAACCGGCTGGTTAGGCGGTCTGGTCCATTCCTCGCGGCGGCCACCCACCGCCCACCGCCGAGGCGCAATTTTTGCAACACTGCTCACCACTATACTACAACGACTCGCACGGCAGAACAGGACAGTCACATATTACTATTTAAGTAAACCCAATCCAATGTGACACCATGGTGCGTGTGGCCATGTAATTGCAACTGAAACTAGCATTTCATAGTCGGACAAAGTACCTGTTAGGTCCCCGTAGTGTAGCGTTTTGTTCAATTTAGTCATTGTACCTTTATTTCGTGTAATTTAGTCCATTTACGTTAAGAATTTGAACAATTAAGGACCATATTATCACCGATAATTTTTTCCGTTAAATTTGTCCACGGGGCATTCGAACTGCCATGTCAGATTTTGCGATATGGCATAAAAGAATATAAATCGGACAATAAAAATGTTAACAGCTCTGACCTTCGCTCAGTTGGTATAGTGGTGGACTGTAGTTGGACTAATCTAAATTGGAAATCCTTAAGTCGCTGGTTTGATTCCGGCAGGTTGGATTGATGTTCTACAATATTAAGCTTTTTAATTTTTCCTTTGAAGAGCTAAAAAAAAAAAAAAAAAAAAAAGACACCGTTGCCGGGGATCGAACCCGAGTCTCCCGCGTGACAGGCGAGGATACTCACCACTATACTACAACGACTCGCAAGGTAGAATAAGACAGTCACATATTACTATTTAAGTAAACCCAATCAAATGTGGCACCACGGTTCGTGTGGTGATCTAATTGCAACTGAAACTAACATTTCATAGACGGCCAACGTACCTGTTAGGTCCCTGTACTGAAGCGTTTTGTTCAATTTAGTTATTGTACCTTTATTTTGTGTAATCAACTCCCGGTACTTTAAGATTTAGAACAATTAAGGACAACATTAACACCGATAATTTTTTCCGTTAAGTTTTTCTTACGTGGCATTCGAACTGCCATGTCGGATTGTGCGATGTGGCATAAAAGAGTACAATAGGGACAAAAATATAGTTAATAGCTCTGACCTTAGCTTAGTTGGTAGAGCGGAGGACTGTAGTTTGATTACTATAAATTGGAAATCCTTAGGGCGTTGGTTCAAATCCGGCAGGGCGGCTTTATTTTTTACAATATTAAGCTTTTTAATTTTTCCTTTGAAGAGCTAAAAAAAAAACGCTGTTGCCGGGGATCGAACCCAGGTCTCCCGCGTGACAGGCGGGAATACTCACCACCAATGCTGCATAAAACGTTAGGCGCCCCCTAGGCGCCGATTTTTTTATTTATTTTTATTTATTTTTTATTTTTAATAAAATTAAAAATTAAAATTTTTTAAGTTTAGTAATAAAACATAAGGTTTCCATAGTTGTTTCTTAGAAACTATTTACGAAAGTGGTTGTAAAATTGTTCAAAATATTGTTTAAACCATCTAAATACATAAAAAAACTGAAATTAAGAACTAAAAGAGGCATTTTTTTGAGAAATTACTGGACCAAACCGCCTCTGGCTGTTTGCGGTGTATAGATCTCGAAAAAATACGCGATTTGAAAAAAATATTTGACCAAATCAGACAACCGAGTCAAAAGTTATGCCTTCCGAAACTTTTTTGACATTTAAAAAAAAAAAAAAAAAAAGTTCGCCGAACCGGCTGGTTAGGCGGTTTAGGCCATTCCTCGCGGCGGCCTCCCACCGCCCAGCGCCTAGGCGCAATTTTTGCAACACTGCTCACCACTATACTACAACGACTCGCACGGCAGAACAGGACAGTCACATATTACTATTTAAGTAAACTCAATCCACTGTGACACCATGGTGCGTGTGGCAATGTAATTGCAACTGAAACTAGCATTTCATAGTCGGACAAAGTACCTGTTAGGTCCCCGTAGTGTAGCGTTTTGTTCAATTTAGTTATTGTACCTTTATTTCGTGTAATTTAGTCCATTTACTTTAAGATTTTGAACAATTAAGGACCATATTATCACCGATAATTTTTTCCGTTAAATTTGTCCACGTGGCATTCGAACTGCCATGTCAGATTGTGCGATATGGCATAAAAGAATATAAATCGGACAATAAAAATGTTAACAGCTCTGACCTTCGCTTAGTTGGTAGAGTGGTGGACTGTAGTTGGACTAATCTAAATTGGAAATCCTTAAGTCGCTGGTTTGATTCCGGCAGGTTGGATTGATGTTCTACAATATTAAGCTTTTTAATTTTTCCTTTGAAGAGCCAAAAAAAAAAAAAAAAAAAAAAAGACACCGTTGCCGGGGATCGAACCCGAGTCTCCCGCGTGACAGGCGAGGATACTCACCACTATACTACAACGACTCGCAAGGTAGAATAAGACAGTCACATATTACTATTTAAGTAAACCCAATCAAATGTGGCACCACGGTTCGTGTGGTGATCTAATTGCAACTGAAACTAACATTTCATAGACGGCCAACGTACCTGTTAGGTCCCTGTACTGAAGCGTTTTGTTCAATTTAGTTATTGTACCTTTATTTTGTGTAATCAACTCCCGGTACTTTAAGATTTAGAACAATTAAGGACAACATTAACACCGATAATTTTTTCCGTTAAGTTTTTCTTACGTGGCATTCGAACTGCCATGTCGGATTGTGCGATGTGGCATAAAAGAGTACAATAGGGACAAAAATATAGTTAATAGCTCTGACCTTAGCTTAGTTGGTAGAGCGGAGGACTGTAGTTTGATTACTATAAATTGGAAATCCTTAGGGCGTTGGTTCAAATCCGGCAGGGCGGCTTTATTTTTTACAATATTAAGCTTTTTAATTTTTCCTTTGAAGAGCTAAAAAAAAAACGCTGTTGCCGGGGATCGAACCCAGGTCTCCCGCGTGACAGGCGGGAATACTCACCACCAATGCTGCATAAAACGTTAGGCGCCCCCTAGGCGCCGATTTTTTTATTTATTTTTATTTATTTTTTATTTTTAATAAAATTAAAAATTAAAATTTTTTAAGTTTAGTAATAAAACATAAGGTTTCCATAGTTGTTTCTTAGAAACTATTTACGAAAGTGGTTGTAAAATTGTTCAAAATATTGTTTAAACCATCTAAATACATAAAAAAACTGAAATTAAGAACTAAAAGAGGCATTTTTTGAGAAATTACTGGACCAAACCGCCTCTGGCTGTTTGCGGTGTATAGATCTCGAAAAAATACGCGATTTGAAAAAAATATTTGACCAAATCAGACAACCGAGTCAAAAGTTATGCCTTCCGAAACTTTTTTGACATTTAAAAAAAAAAAAAAAAAAAGTTCGCCGAACCGGCTGGTTAGGCGGTTTAGGCCATTCCTCGCGGCGGCCTCCCACCGCCCAGCGCCTAGGCGCAATTTTTGCAACACTGCTCACCACTATACTACAACGACTCGCACGGCAGAACAGGACAGTCACATATTACTATTTAAGTAAACTCAATCCACTGTGACACCATGGTGCGTGTGGCAATGTAATTGCAACTGAAACTAGCATTTCATAGTCGGACAAAGTACCTGTTAGGTCCCCGTAGTGTAGCGTTTTGTTCAATTTAGTTATTGTACCTTTATTTCGTGTAATTTAGTCCATTTACTTTAAGATTTTGAACAATTAAGGACCATATTATCACCGATAATTTTTTCCGTTAAATTTGTCCACGTGGCATTCGAACTGCCATGTCAGATTGTGCGATATGGCATAAAAGAATATAAATCGGACAATAAAAATGTTAACAGCTCTGACCTTCGCTTAGTTGGTAGAGTGGTGGACTGTAGTTGGACTAATCTAAATTGGAAATCCTTAAGTCGCTGGTTTGATTCCGGCAGGTTGGATTGATGTTCTACAATATTAAGCTTTTTAATTTTTCCTTTGAAGAGCCAAAAAAAAAAAAAAAAAAAAAAGACACCGTTGCCGGGGATCGAACCCGAGTCTCCCGCGTGACAGGCGAGGATACTCACCACTATACTACAACGACTCGCAAGGTAGAATAAGACAGTCACATATTACTATTTAAGTAAACCCAATCAAATGTGGCACCACGGTTCGTGTGGTGATCTAATTGCAACTGAAACTAACATTTCATAGACGGCCAACGTACCTGTTAGGTCCCTGTACTGAAGCGTTTTGTTCAATTTAGTTATTGTACCTTTATTTTGTGTAATCAACTCCCGGTACTTTAAGATTTAGAACAATTAAGGACAACATTAACACCGATAATTTTTTCCGTTAAGTTTTTTTTACGTGGCATTCGAACTGCCATGTCGGATTGTGCGATGTGGCATAAAAGAGTACAATAGGGACAAAAATATAGTTAATAGCTCTGACCTTAGCTTAGTTGGTAGAGCGGAGGACTGTAGTTTGATTACTCTAAATTGGAAATCCTTAGGGCGTTGGTTCAAATCCGGCAGGGCGGCTTTATTTTTTACAATATTAAGCTTTTTAATTTTTCCTTTGAAGAGCTAAAAAAAAAACGCTTTTGCCGGGGATCGAACCCAGGTCTCCCGCGTGACAGGCGGGAATACTCACCACCAATGCTGCATAAAACGTTAGGCGCCCCCTAGGCGCCGATTTTTTTATTTATTTTTATTTATTTTTTTTATTTTTAATAAAATAAAAAATTAAAATTTTTTAAGTTTAGTAATAAAACATAAGGTTTCCATAGTTGTTTCTTAGAAACTATTTACGAAAGTGGTTGTAAAATTGTTCAAAATATTGTTTAAACCATCTAAATACATAAAAAAACTGAAATTAAGAACTAAAAGAGGCATTTTTTTGAGAAATTACTGGACCAAACCGCCTCTGGCTGTTTGCGGTGTATGGATCTCGAAAAAATACGCGATTTGAAAAAAATATTTGACCAAATCAGACAACCGAGTCAAAAGTTATGCCTTCCGAAACTTTTTTGACATTTTCAAAAAAAAAAAAAAATCATTCGCCGAACCGGCTGGTTAGGCGGTTTAGGCCATTCCTCGCGGCGGCCTCCCACCGCCCAGCGCCTAGGCGCAATTTTTGCAACACTGCTCACCACTATACTACAACGACTCGCACGGCAGAACAGGACAGTCACATATTACTATTTAAGTAAACTCAATCCAATGTGACACCATGGTGCGTGTGGCAATGTAATTGCAACTGAAACTAGCATTTCATAGTCGGACAAAGTACCTGTTAGGTCCCCGTAGTGTAGCGTTTTGTTCAATTTAGTTATTGTACCTTTATTTCGTGTAATTTAGTCCATTTACTTTAAGATTTTTAACAATTAAGGACCATATTATCACCGATAATTTTTTCCGTTAAATTTGTCCACGCGGCATTCGAACTGCCATGTCAGATTGTGCGATATGGCATAAAAGAATATAAATCGGACAATAAAAATGTTAACAGCTCTGACCTTCGCTCAGTTGGTAGAGTGGTGGACTGTAGTTGGACTAATCTAAATTGGAAATCCTTAAGTCGCTGGTTTGATTCCGACAGGTTGGATTGATGTTCTACAATATTAAGCTTTTTAATTTTTCCTTTGAAGAGCTAAAAAAAAAAAAAAAAAAAAAAGACACCGGTTCCGGGGATCGAACCCGAATCTCCCGCGTGACAGGCAAGGATACTCACCACTATACTACAACAACTTGCAAGGTAGAATAAGACAGTCACATATTACTATTTAAGTAAACCCAATCAAATGTGGCACCACGGTTCGTGTGGTGATCTAATTGCAACTGAAACTAACATTTCATAGACGGCCAACGTACCTGTTAGGTCCCTGTACTGAAGCGTTTTGTTCAATTTAGTTATTGTACCTTTATTTTGTGTAATTAACTCCCGGTACTTTAAGATTTAGAACAATTAAGGACAACATTAACACCGATAATTTTTTCCGTTAAGATTTTTTTACGTGGCATTCGAACTGTCATGTCGGATTGTGCGATGTGGCATAAAAGAGTACAATAGGGACAAAAATATAGTTAATAGCTCTGACCTTAGCTTAGTTGGTAGAGCGGAGGACTGTAGTTTGATTACTCTAAATTGGAAATCCTGAGGGCGTTAGTTCAAATCCGGCAGGGCGGCTTTATTTTTTACAATATTAAGCTTTTTAATTTTTCCTTTGAAGAGCTAAAAATAAAACGCTGTTGCCGGGGATCGAACCCAGGTCTCCCGCGTGACAGGCGGGAATACTCACCACCAATGCTGCATAAAACGTTAGGCGCCCCCTAGGCGCCGATTTTTTTATTTATTTTTATTTATTTTTTTTATTTTTAATAAAATTAAAAATTAAAATTTTTTAAGTTTAGTAATAAAACATAAGGTTTCCATAGTTGTTTCTTAGAAACTATTTACGAAAGTGGTTGTAAAATTGTTCAAAATATTGTTTAAACCATCTAAATACATAAAAAAACTGAAATTAAGAACTAAAAGAGGCATTTTTTTGAGAAATTACTGGACCAAACCGCCTCTGGCTGTTTGCGGTGTATAGATCTCGAAAAAATACGCGATTTGAAAAAAATATTTGACCAAATCAGACAACCGAGTCAAAAGTTATGCCTTCCGAAACTTTTTTGACATTTTAAAAAAAAAAAAAAAAATTCGCCGAACCGGCTGGTTAGGCGGTTTAGGCCATTCCTCGCGGCGGCCTCCCACCGCCCAGCGCCTAGGCGCAATTTTTGCAACACTGCTCACCACTATACTACAACGACTCGCACGGCAGAACAGGACAGTCACATATTACTATTTACGTAAACTCAATCCAATGTGACACCATGGTGCGTGTGGCAATGTAATTGCAACTGAAACTAGCATTTCATAGTCGGACAAAGTACCTGTTAGGTCCCCGTAGTGTAGCGTTTTGTTCAATTTAGTTATTGTACCTTTATTTCGTGTAATTTAGTCCATTTACTTTAAGATTTTGAACAATTAAGGACCATATTATCACCGATAATTTTTTTCGTTAAATTTGTCCACGCGGCATTCGAACTGCCATGTCAGATTGTGCGATATGGCATAAAAGAATATAAATCGGACAATAAAAATGTTAACAGCTCTGACCTTCGCTTAGTTGGTAGAGTGGTGGACTGTAGTTGGACTAATCTAAATTGGAAATCCTTAAGTCGCTGGTTTGATTCCGGCAGGTTGGATTGATGTTCTGCAATATTAAGCTTTTTAATTTTTCCTTTGAAGAGCTAAAAAAAAAAAAAAAAAAAAAAAAAGACACCGTTGCCGGGGATCGAACCCGAGTCTCCCGCGTGACAGGCGAGGATACTCACCACTATACTACAACGACTCGCAAGGTAGAATAAGATAGTCACATATTACTATTTAAGTAAACCCAATCAAATGTGGCACCACGGTTCGTATGGTGATCTAATTGCAACTGAAACTAACATTTCATAGACGGACAACGTACCTGTTAGGTCCCTGTACTGAAGCGTTTTGTTCAATTTAGTTATTGTACCTTTATTTTGTGTAATCAAGTCCCGGTACTTTAAGATTTAGAACAATTAAGGACAACATTAACACCGATAATTTTTTCCGTTAAGTTTTTTTCTACGTGGCATTCGAACTGCCATGTCGGATTGTGCGATGTGGCATAAAAGAGTACAATAGGGACAAAAATATAGTTAATAGCTCTGACCTTAGCTCAGTTGGTAGAGCGGAGGACTGTAGTTTGATTAATCTAAATTGGAAATCCTTAGGTTGTTGGTTCGAATCTGGTAGGTCGGGTTTATTTTTTACAATATTAAGCTTTTTAATTTTTCCTTTGAAGAGCTAAAAAAAAATGCTGTTGCCGGGGATCAAACCCAGGTCTCCTGCGTGACAGGTGGGAATACTCACCACCAATGCTGCATAAAACGTTAGGCACCCCTTAGGCGCCGATTTTTTTACTTATTTTTTTTAATTTTTTTTTATTTTTAATAAAATTAAAAATTAAAATTTTTTAAGTTTAGTAATAAAACATAAGGTTTCCATAGTTGTTTCTTAGAAACTATTTACGAAAGTGGTTGTAAAATTGTTCAAAATATTATTTAAACCATCTAAATACATAAAAAACTCAAATTAAGAACTAAAGAGGCATTTTTTTGAGAAATTAGTGGACCAAACCGCCTATGGCTGTTTGCGGTGTATAGATCTCGAAAAAATACGCGATTTGAAAAAAAAATTTGACCAAATCAGACAACCGAGTCAAAAGTTATGCCTTCCAAAACTTTTTTGACATTTAAAAAAAAAAAAAAAAAATTCGCCGAACCGGCTGGTTAGGCGGTCTAGGCCATTCCTCGCGGCGGCGTCCCACCGCCCACCGCCTAGGCGCAATTTTTGCAACACTGCTCACCACTATACTACAACGACTCGCACTGCAGAACAGGACAGTCACATATTACTATTTAAGTAAACCCAATCCAATGTGACACCATGGTGCGTGTGGCCATGTAATTGCAACTGAAACTAGCATTTCATAGTCGGACAAAGTACCTGTTAGGTCCCCGTAGTGTAGCGTTTTGTTCAATTTAGTTATTGTACCTTTATTTCGTGTAATTTAGTCCATTTACTTTAAGATTTTGAACAATTAAGGACCATATTATCACCGATAATTTTTTCCGTTAAATTTGTCCACGGGGCATTCGAACTGCCATGTCAGATTTTGCGATATGGCATAAAAGAATATAAATCGGACAATAAAAATGTTAACAGCTCTGACCTTCGCTCAGTTGGTATAGTGGTGGACTGTAGTTGGACTAATCTAAATTGGAAATCCTTAAGTCGCTGGTTTGATTCCGGCAGGTTGGATTGATGTTCTACAATATTAAGCTTTTTAATTTTTCCTTTGAAGAGCTAAAAAAAAAAAAAAAAAAAAAAAAAAAGACACCGTTGCCGGGGATCGAATAAGAGTCTCCCGCGTGACAGGCGAGGATACTCACCACTATACTACAACGACTCGCGCGACAGAATAGGACAGTCACATATTACTATTTAAGTAAACCCAATCAAATATGGCACCACGGTTCGTGTGGTGATCTAATTGCAACTGAAACTAACATTTCATAGACGGCCAACGTACCTGTTAGGTCCCTGTACTGAAGCGTTTTGTTCAATTTAGTTATTGTACCTTTATTTTGTGTAATCAACTCCCGGTACTTTAAGATTTAGAACAATTAAGGACAACATTAACACCGATAATTTTTTCCGTTAAGTTTTTCTTACGTGGCATTCGAACTGCCATGTCGGATTGTGCGATGTGGCATAAAAGAGTACAATAGGGACAAAAATATAGTTAATAGCTCTGACCTTAGCTTAGTTGGTAGAGCGGAGGACTGTAGTTTGATTACTATAAATTGGAAATCCTTAGGGCGTTGGTTCAAATCCGGCAGGGCGGCTTTATTTTTTACAATATTAAGCTTTTTAATTTTTCCTTTGAAGAGCTAAAAAAAAAACGCTGTTGCCGGGGATCGAACCCAGGTCTCCCGCGTGACAGGCGGGAATACTCACCACCAATGCTGCATAAAACGTTAAGCGCCCCCTAGGCGCCGATTTTTTTATATATTTTTATTTATTTTTTTTATTTTTAATAAAATTAAAAATTAAAATTTTTTAAGTTTAGTAATAAAACATAAGGTTTCCATAGTTGTTTCTTAGAAACTATTTACGAAAGTGGTTGTAAAATTGTTCAAAATATTGTTTAAACCATCTAAATACATAAAAAAACTGAAATTAAGAACTAAAAGAGGCATTTTTTGAGAAATTACTGGACCAAACCGCCTCTGGCTGTTTGCGGTGTATAGATCTCGAAAAAATACGCGATTTGAAAAAAAAATTTGACCAAATCAGACAACCGAGTCAAAAGTTATGCCTTCCAAAACTTTTTTGACATTTAAAAAAAAAAAAAAAAATTCGCCGAACCGGCTGGTTAGGCGGTCTAGGCCATTCCTCGCGGCGGCGTCCCACCGCCCACCGCCTAGGCGCAATTTTTGCAACACTGCTCACCACTATACTACAACGACTCGCACTGCAGAACAGGACAGTCACATATTACTATTTAAGTAAACCCAATCCAATGTGACACCATGGTGCGTGTGGCCATGTAATTGCAACTGAAACTAGCATTTCATAGTCGGATAAAGTACCTGTTAGGTCCCCGTAGTGTAGCGTTTTGTTCAATTTAGTTATTGTACCTTTATTTCGTGTAATTTAGTCCATTTACTTTAAGATTTTGAACAATTAAGGACCATATTATCACCGATAATTTTTTTCGTTAAATTTGTCCACGCGGCATTCGAACTGCCATGTCAGATTGTGCGATATGGCATAAAAGAATATAAATCGGACAATAAAAATGTTAACAGCTCTGACCTTCGCTCAGTTGGTAGAGTGGTGGACTGTAGTTGGACTAATCTAAATTGGAAATCCTTAAGTCGCTGGTTTGATTCCGGCAGGTTGGATTGATGTTCTACAATATTAAGCTTTTTAATTTTTCCTTTGAAGAGCTAAAAAAAAAAAAAAAAAAAAAAAAAAAAGACACCGTTGCCGGGGATCGAACCCGAGTCTCCCGCGTGACAGGCGAGGATACTCACCACTATACTACAACGACTCGCAAGGTAGAATAAGATAGTCACATATTACTATTTAAGTAAACCCAATCAAATGTGGCACCACGGTTCGTATGGTGATCTAATTGCAACTGAAACTAACATTTCATAGACGGACAACGTACCTGTTAGGTCCCTGTACTGAAGCGTTTTGTTCAATTTAGTTATTGTACCTTTATTTTGTGTAATCAAGTCCCGGTACTTTAAGATTTAGAACAATTAAGGACAACATTAACACCGATAATTTTTTCCGTTAAGTTTTTTTCTACGTGGCATTCGAACTGCCATGTCGGATTGTGCGATGTGGCATAAAAGAGTACAATAGGGACAAAAATATAGTTAATAGCTCTGACCTTAGCTCAGTTGGTAGAGCGGAGGACTGTAGTTTGATTAATCTAAATTGGAAATCCTTAGGTTGTTGGTTCGAATCTGGTAGGTCGGGTTTATTTTTTACAATATTAAGCTTTTTAATTTTTCCTTTGAAGAGCTAAAAAAAAATGCTGTTGCCGGGGATCGAACCCAGGTCTCCTGCGTGACAGGTGGGAATACTCACCACCAATGCTGCATAAAACGTTAGGCACCCCTTAGGCGCCGATTTTTTTACTTATTTTTTTTAATTTTTTTTTATTTTTAATAAAATTAAAAATTAAAATTTTTTAAGTTTAGTAATAAAACATAAGGTTTCCATAGTTGTTTCTTAGAAACTATTTACGAAAGTGGTTGTAAAATTGTTCAAAATATTATTTAAACCATCTAAATACATAAAAAACTCAAATTAAGAACTAAAGAGGCATTTTTTTGAGAAATTAGTGGACCAAACCGCCTATGGCTGTTTGCGGTGTATAGATCTCGAAAAAATACGCGATTTGAAAAAAAAATTTGACCAAATCAGACAACCGAGTCAAAAGTTATGCCTTCCAAAACTTTTTTGACATTTAAAAAAAAAAAAAAAAAATTCGCCGAACCGGCTGGTTAAGCGGTCTAGGCCATTCCTCGCGGCGGCGTCCCACCGCCCACCGCCTAGGCGCAATTTTTGCAACACTGCTCACCACTATACTACAACGACTCGCACTGCAGAACAGGACAGTCACATATTACTATTTAAGTAAACCCAATCCAATGTGACACCATGGTGCGTGTGGCCATGTAATTGCAACTGAAACTAGCATTTCATAGTCGGACAAAGTACCTGTTAGGTCCCCGTAGTGTAGCGTTTTGTTCAATTTAGTTATTGTACCTTTATTTCGTGTAATTTAGTCCATTTACTTTAAGATTTTGAACAATTAAGGACCATATTATCACCGATAATTTTTTCCGTTAAATTTGTCCACGGGGCATTCGAACTGCCATGTCAGATTTTGCGATATGGCATAAAAGAATATAAATCGGACAATAAAAATGTTAACAGCTCTGACCTTCGCTCAGTTGGTATAGTGGTGGACTGTAGTTGGACTAATCTAAATTGGAAATCCTTAAGTCGCTGGTTTGATTCCGGCAGGTTGGATTGATGTTCTACAATATTAAGCTTTTTAATTTTTCCTTTGAAGAGCTAAAAAAAAAAAAAAAAAAAAAAAAAAAGACACCGTTGCCGGGGATCGAACCCGAGTCTCCTGCGTGACAGGCGAGGATACTCACCACTATACTACAACGACTCGCGCGACAGAATAGGACAGTCACATATTACTATTTAAGTAAACCCAATCAAATATGGCACCACGGTTCGTGTGGTGATCTAATTGCAACTGAAACTAACATTTCATAGACGGCCAACGTACCTGTTAGGTCCCTGTACTGAAGCGTTTTGTTCAATTTAGTTATTGTACCTTTATTTTGTGTAATCAACTCCCCGGTACTTTAAGATTTAGAACAATTAAGGACAACATTAACACCGATAATTTTTTCCGTTAAGTTTTTTTTACGTGGCATTCGAACTGCCATGTCGGATTGTGCGATGTGGCATAAAAGAGTACAATAGGGACAAAAATATAGTTAATAGCTCTGACCTTAGCTTAGTTGGTAGAGCGGAGGACTGTAGTTTGATTACTCTAAATTGGAAATCCTTAGGGCGTTGGTTCAAATCCGGCAGGGCGGCTTTATTTTTTACAATATTAAGCTTTTTAATTTTTCCTTTGAAGAGCTAAAAAAAAAACGCTGTTGCCGGGGATCGAACCCAGGTCTCCCGCATGACAGGCGGGAATACTCACCACCAATGCTGCATAAAACGTTAAGCGCCCCCTAGGCGCCGATTTTTTTATATATTTTTATTTATTTTTTTTATTTTTAATAAAATTAAAAATTAAAATTTTTTAAGTTTAGTAATAAAACATAAGGTTTCCATAGTTGTTTCTTAGAAACTATTTACGAAAGTGGTTGTAAAATTGTTCAAAATATTGTTTAAACCATCTAAATACATAAAAAAAACTGAAATTAAGAACTAAAAGAGGCATTTTTTTGAGAAATTACTGGACCAAACCGCCTCTGGCTGTTTGCGGTGTATAGATCTCGAAAAAATACGCGATTTGAAAAAAATATTTGACCAAATCAGACAACCGAGTCAAAAGTTATGCCTTCCGAAACTTTTTTGACATTTAAAAAAAAAAAAAAAAAAATTCGCCGAACCGGCTGGTTAGGCGGTTTAGGCCATTCCTCGCGGCGGCCTCCCACCGCCCAGCGCCTAGGCGCAATTTTTGCAACACTGCTCACCACTATACTACAACGACTCGCACGGCAGAACAGGACAGTCACATATTACTATTTAAGTAAACTCAATCCAATGTGACACCATGGTGCGTGTGGCAATGTAATTGCAACTGAAACTAGCATTTCATAGTCGGACAAAGTACCTGTTAGGTCCCCGTAGTGTAGCGTTTTGTTCAATTTAGTTATTGTACCTTTATTTCGTGTAATTTAGTCCATTTACTTTAAGATTTTGAACAATTAAGGACCATATTATCACCGATAATTTTTTTCGTTAAATTTGTCCACGCGACATTCGAACTGCCATGTCAGATTGTGCGATATGGCATAAAAGAATATAAATCGGACAATAAAAATGTTAACAGCTCTGACCTTCGCTCAGTTGGTAGAGTGGTGGACTGTAGTTGGACTAATCTAAATTGGAAATCCTTAAGTTGCTGGTTTGATTCCGGCAGGTTGGATTGATGTTCTACAATATTAAGCTTTTTAATTTTTCCTTTGAAGAGCTAAAAAAAAAAAAAAAAAAAAAAAAAGACACCGTTGCCGGGGATCGAACCCGAGTCTCCCGCGTGACAGGCGAGGATACTCACCACTATACTACAACGACTTGCAAGGTAGAATAAGATAGTCACATATTACTATTTAAGTAAACCCAATCAAATGTGGCACCACGGTTCGTATGGTGATCTAATTGCAACTGAAACTAACATTTCATAGACGGACAACGTACCTGTTAGGTCCCTGTACTGAAACGTTTTGTTCAATTTAGTTATTGTACCTTTATTTTGTGTAATCTAGACCCGGTACTTTAAGATTTAGAACAATTAAGGACAACATTAACACCGATAATTTTTTCCGTTAAGTTTTTTTCTACGTGGCATTCGAACTGCCATGTCGGATTGTGCGATGTGGCATAAAAGATTACAATAGGGACAAAAACATAGTTAATAGCTTCGGCTCTAGCTCAGTTGGTAGAGCAGAGGACTGTAGTTTGATTAATCTAAATTGGAAATCCTTAGGTTGGTGGTTCGAATCCGGCAAGTCGGATTTATTTTTTACAATATTAAGCTTTTTAATTTTTCCTTTGAAGAGCTTAAAAAAAACGCTGTTGCAGGGGACCGAACCCAGGTCTCCCGCGTGACAGGCGGGAATACTCACCACCAATGCTGCATAAAACGTTAGGTGCCCCCTAGGCGCCGATTTTTTTACTTATTTTTTTTTATTTTTTTTATTTCTAATAAAATTAAAAATTAAAATTTTTTAAGTTTAGTAATAAAACATAAGGTTTCCATAGTTGTTTCTTAGAAACTATTTACGAAAGTGGTTGTAAAATTGTTCAAAATATTGTTTAAACCATCTAAATACATAAAAAACTAAAATTAAGAACTAAAAGAGGCATTTTTTTGAGAAATTAGTGGACCAAACCGCCTCCGGCTGTTTGCAGTGTATAGATCTCGAAAAAATACGCAATTTGAAAAAAAAATTGACCAAATCAGACAACCGAGTTAAAACTTTTTTGACATTTTCAAAAAAAAAAAAAAAATTTCGCCGAACCGGCCGGTTAGGCGGTCTAGGCCATTCCTCGTGGCGGCCTCCAACCGCCCACTGCCTAGGTGCGATTTTTGCAACACTGCTCACCACTATACTACAACGACTCGCACGGCAGAACAGGACAGTCACATATTACTATTTAAGTAAACCCAATCCAATGTTACACCATGGTGCGTGTGGCCCTGTAATTGCAACCGAAACTAGCATTTCATAGTCGGACATAGTACCTGTTAGGTCCCCATAGTGTAGCGTTTTGTTCAATTTAGTCATTGGACCTTTATTTCGTGTAATTTAGTCCATTTACTTTAAGATTTTGAACAATTAAGGACCATATTAACACCGATAATTTTTTCCGTTAAATTTGTCCACGCGGCATTCGAACTGCCATGTCAGATTGTGCGATATGGCATAAAAGAGTATAAATCGGACAATAAAAATGTTATTAGCTCTGACCTTCGCTCAGTTGGTAGAGTGGTGGACTGTAGTTGGACTTATCTAAATTTGAAATCCTTAGGTCGCTGGTTTGATTCCGGCAGGTTGGATTGATGTTCTACAATATTAAGCTTTTTAATTTTTCCTTTGAAGAGCTAAAAAAAAAAAAAAAAAAGACGTCGTTGCCGGGGATTGAACCCGAGTCTCCCACGTGACAAGCGAGGATACTCACCACTATACTACAATGACTCGCGCAGTAGAATAGGACAGTCACATATTACTATTTAAGTAAACCCAATCAAATGTGGCACCATGGTTCGTGTGGTGATCTAATTGCAACTGAAACTAACATTTCATAGTCGGACAACGTACCTGTTAGGTCCCTGTACTGAAGCGTTTTGTTCAATTTAGTTATTGTACCTTTATTTTGTGTAATCTAGTCCCCGTACTTTAAGATTTAGAACAATTAAGGACAACATTAACACCGATAATTTTTTCTGTTAAGTTTTTTTCTACGTGGCATTCGAACTGCCATGTTAGTGCGATGTGCCATCAAAGAGTACAATAGGGACAAAAATATAGTTAATAGCTCCGACCTTAGCTCAGTTGGTAGAGTGGTGGACTGTAGTTGGACTAATCTAAATTGGAAATCCTTAGGTCGCTGGTTTGATTCCGGCAGGTTGGATTGATGTTCTACAATATTAAGCTTTTTAATTTTTCCTTTGAAGAGGTAAAAAAAAAAAAAAAAAAAAAAAGACGCCGTTGTAAGGGATTGAACCCGGGTCTCCCACGTGATAGGCAAGGTTACTCACCACTATACTACAACGACTCGCACAACAGAATAGGACAGTCAAAAATTTCTATTCAAGTAAACCCAATCAAATGTGGCACCATGGTTCGTGTGGCGATTTAATTGCAACTGAAACTAACATTTCATAGTCGGACAAAGTACCTGTTTAGTCCCTGTACTGTAGCGTTTTGTTCAATTTAGTTATTGTACGTTTATTTTGTGTTATCTAGTCCCGGTACTTTAAGATTTAGAACAATTAAGCACAACATTAACACTGATAGTTTTTCCCGTTAAGTTTTTTTCTACGTGGCATTCGAACTGCCATGTCGGATTGTGCGATGTGGCATAAAAGAGTGCAATACGGACAAAAATATAGTTAATAGCTCCGACCTTAGCTCAGTTGGTGTAGCGGAGGACTGTAGTTTGATTAATTTAAATCTAAATTGGAAATCCTTAGGTCGCTGGTTCGAATCCGGTAGGTCGGATTGATATTTTACAATATTAAGCTTTTTAATTTTTCCTTTGAAGAGCTAAAAAAAAAATGCTGTTACCGGGGATCGAACCCAGGTCTCCCGCGTGACAGGCGGGAATACTCACCACCAATGCTGCATAAAACGTTAGGCGCCCCTTAAGCGCCGATTTTTTTACTTATTTTTTTTTTATTTTTTTTATTTTTAATAATATTAAAAATTAAAATTTTTTAAATTTAGTAATAAAACATAAGGTTTCCATAGTTGTTTCTTAGAAACTATTTACGAAAGTGGTTGTAAAATTGTTCAAAATATTGTTTTAACCATCTAAATACATAAAAAACTAAAATTAAGAACTAAAGAGGCATTTTTTTGAAAAATTATTGGAAATCCTTAGGTCGCTGGTTCGAATCCGGCAGGTCGGATTGATTTTTTACAATATTAAGCTTTTTAATTTTTCCTTTGAAGAGCTAAAAAAAAAAACGCTGTTGCCGGGGATCGAACCCAGGTCTCCCGCGTGACAGGCGGAAATACTCACCACCAATGCTGCATAAAACGTTTGGCGCCCCCTAGGCGCCGATTTATTTATTTATTTATTTTAATTTTTTTTTTATTTTTAATAAAATTAAAATTAAAATTTTTTAATTTTAGTAATAAAACATAAGGTTTCCATAGTTGTTTCTTAGAAACTATTTACGGAAGTGGTTGTAAAATTGTTCAAAATATTGTTTTAACCATCTAAATACATAAAAAACTAAAATTACGAACTAAAGAGGCATTTTTTTGAGAAATTAGTGGACCAAACCGCCTTCGGCTATTTGCGGTGTATAGATCTCGAAAAAATACGCGATTTGAAAAAAAAATTTGACCAAATCAGACAACCGAGTCAAAAGTTATGCCTTCCAAAACATTTTCGACATTTTCAAAAAATAAAAAACAAATTCGCCGAACCGGCCGGTTAGGCGGTCTAGGCCATTCCTCGCGGCGGCCTCCCACCGCCCAGCGCCTAGGCGCGATTTTTGCAACACTGCTCACCACTACACTACAACGACTCGCGCGGCAGTACAGGACAGTCACATATTACTATTTAAGTAAACCCAATCCAATGTGACACCATGGTGCGTGTGGCCATGTAATTGCAACTGAAACTAGCATTTCATAGTCGGACAAAGTACCTGTTAGGTCCCTGTACTGTAGCATTTTGTTCAATTTAGTTATTGTACCTTTATTTTGTGTAATCTAGTCCCGGTACTTTCAGATTTAGAACAATTAAGGACAACATTAACACCGATAATTTTTTCCGTTAAGTTTTTTTCTACGTGGCATTCGAACTACCATGTCGGATTGTGCGATGTGGCATAAAAGAGTACAATACGGTCAAAAATATAGTTAATTGCGCCGACCTTAGCTCAGTTAGTAGAGCGGAGGACTGTAGTTTGATTAATCTAAATTGGAAATCCTTAGGTCGCTGGTTCGAATCCGGCAGGTCGGATTGATTTTTTACAATATTAAGCTTTTTAATTTTTCCTTTGAAGAGCTAAAAAAAAAAAAAAACGTTGTTACCGGGGATTGAACCCAGGTCTCCCGCGTAACAGGCGGGAATACTCACCACCAATGCTGCAAAAAACATTAGGCGCCCCCTAGGCGCCGATTTATTTTTTATTTTTTTTTAATTTTTTTTTGTTTTTAATAAAATTAAAAATTAAAATTTTTTAAATTTAGTAATAAAACATAAGGTTTCCATAGTTGTTTCTTAGAAACTATTTACGAAAGTGGTTGTAAAATTGTTCAAAATATTGTTTTAACCATCTAAATACATAAAAAACTAAAATTAAGACTAAAGATGTTTTTTTTTGAGAAATTAGTGTACCAAACCGCCTTCGGCTATTTGCGGTGTATAGATCTCGAAAAAATACGCGATTGGAAAAAAAATTTTGACCAAATCAGACAACCGAGTCAAAATTTATGCCTTCCAAAACATTTTCGACATTTTCAAAAAATAAATATCAAATTCGCCGAACCGGCCGGTTAGGCGGTCTATGCCATTCCTCGCAGCGGCCTCCCACCGCCCAGCGCCTAGGCGCGATTTTTGCAACACTGCTCACCACTGCACTACAACGACTCGCGCGGCAGAACAGGACAGTCACATATTACTATTTAAGTAAACCCAATCCAATGTGACACCATGGTGCGTGTGGCCATGTAATTGCAACTGAAACTAGCATTTCATAGTCGGACAAAGTACCTGTTAGGTCCCCGTAGTGTAGCGTTTTGTTCAATTTAGTCATTGTACCTTTATTTCGTGTAATTTAGTCTATTTACGTTAAGATTTTGAACAATTAAGGACAATATTAACACCGATAATTTCTTCGGTTAAGTTTGTCCACGCGGCATTCGAACTGCCATGTCAGATTGTGCGATATGGCATAAAAGAGTATAATCGGACAAAAATAATGTTAACAGCTCTGACCTTAGCTCAGTTGGTAGAGTGGTGGACTGTAGTTAGACTAATCTAAATTGGAAATCCTTAGGTAGCTGGTTTGATTCCGGCAGGTTGGATTTATGTTTTACAATATTAAGCTTTTTAATTTTTCCTTTGAAGAGCTTAAAAAAAAAAAAAAAACACCGTTGTCGAGGATCGAACCCGAGTCTCCCGCGTGATAAGCGGGGTTACTCACCACTATATTACAACGACTCGCACAACAAAATAGGACAATCACATATTACTATTTAAGTAAACCCAATCAAATGTGGCATCATGGTTCGTGTGGCGATTTAATTGCAACTGAAACTAACATTTCATAGTCGGACAATGTACCTGTTAGGTACCTGTACTGTAGCGTTTTGTTCAATTTAGTTATTGTACCTTTATTTTGTGTAATCTAGTCCCGATACTTTAAGATTTAGAACAATTAAGGACAACATTAACACCGATAATTTTTTCCGTAAAGTTTTTTTCTACGTGGCATTCGAACTGCCATGTCAGATTGTGCGATGTGGCATAAAAGAGTACAATACGGACAAAAATATAGTTAATTGCTCCGACCTTAGCTCAGTTAGTAGAGCGGAGGACTGTAGTTTGATTAATCAAAATTGGAAATCCTTAAGTCGCTGGTTCGAATCCGGCAGGTCGGATTGATTTTTTACAATATTAAGCTTTTTAATTTTTCCTTTGAAGAGCTAAAAAAAAAAAAGTTGTTGCCGGGGATCGAACCCAGGTCTCCCGCGTGACAGGCGGGAATACTCACCACCAATGCGGCATAAAACGTTAGGCGCTGATTTATTTATTTATGTTTTTTAATTTTTGTTATTTTTAATAAAATTAAAAATTAAAATTTTTTAAATTTAGTAATAAAACATAAGGTTTCCTTAGTTGTTTCTTAGAAACTATTTACGAAAGTGGTTGTAAAATTGTTCAAAATATTGTTTTAACCATCTAAATACATAAAAAAACTAAAATTAAGAACTAAAGAGGCATTTTTTTGAGAAATTAGTGGACCAAACCGCCTACGGCTGTATGCGGTGTATAGATCTCGAAAAAATACGCGATTTGAAAAAAAAAATTTGACCAAATCAGACAACCGAGTCAAAAGTTATGCCTTCCAAAACATTTTCGACATTTTCAAAAAATAAAAAACAAATTCGCCGAACCGGCCGGTTAGGCGGTCTATGCCATTCCTCGCGGTGGCCTCCCACCGCCCAGCGCCTAGGCGCGATTTTTGCAACACTGCTCACCACTACACTACAACGACTCGCGCGGCAGAACAGGACAGTCACATATTACTATTTAAGTAAACCCAATCCAATGTGACACCATGGTGCGTGTGGCCATGTAATTGCAACTGAAACTAGCATTTCATAGTCGGACAAAGTACCTGTTAGGTCCCCGTAGTGTAGCGTTTTGTTCAATTTAGTCATTGTACCTTTATTTCGTGTAATTTAGTCTATTTACTTTAAGATTTTGAACAATTAAGGACAATATTAACACCGATAATTTCTTCGGTTAAGTTTGTCCACGCGGCATTCGAACTGCCATGTCAAATTGTGCGATATGGCATAAAAGAGTATAAATCGGACAAAAATAATGTTAACAGCTCTGACCTTAGCTCAGTTGGTAGAGTGGTGGACTGTAGTTGGACTAATCTAAATTGGAAATCCTTAGGTAGCTGGTTTGATTCCGGAAGGTGGAATTGATGTTCTACAATGTTAAGCTTTTTAATTTTTCCTTTGAAGAGCTTAAAAAAAAAAAAAAAAAAAAAAAAAACGCCGTTGCTGGGTATCGAACCCGAGTCTCCCGCGTGACAAGCAGGGATACTCACCACTATACTACAACAACTCACACAACAGAATAGGATAGTCACATATTACTATTTAAGTCAACCCAATCAAATGTGGCATCATGGTTCGTGTGGCGATCTAATTGCAACTGAAACTAACATTTCATAGTCGGACAAAGTACCTGTTAGGTCCCTGTACTGTAGCGTTTTGTTCAATTTAGTTATTGTACCTTTATTATGTGTAATCTAGTCCCGATACTTTAAGATTTAGAACAATTAAGGACAACATTAACACCGATAATTTTTTTCGTAAAGTTTTTTTCTACGTGGCATTCGAACTGCCATGTCGGATTGTGCGATGTGGCATAAAAGAGTACAATACGGACAAAAATATAGTTAATTGCTCCGACCTTAGCTCAGTTAGTAGAGCGGAGGACTGTTGTTTGATTAATCTAAATTGGAAATCCTTAGGTCGCTGGATCGAATCCGGCAGGTCGGATTGATTTTTTACAATATTAAGCTTCTTAATTTTTCCTTTGAAGATCTAAAAAAAAAAACGCTGTTGCCGGGGATCGAACCCAGGTCTCCCGCGTGACAGGCGGGAATACTCACCACCAATGCTGCATAAAACGTTAGGCGCCCCCTAGGCGCCGATATATTTATTTATTTTTTTTAATTTTTTTATGTTTAATAAAATAAAAAATTAAAATTTTTTAAATTTAGTAATAAAACATAAGGTTTCCATAGTTGTTTCTTAGAAACTATTTACGAAAGTGGTTGTAAAATTGTTCAAAATATTGTTTTAACCTTCTAAATACATAAAAAACTAAAATTAAGAACTAAAGAGGCATTTTTTTGAGAAATTAGTGGACCAAACCACCTTTAGCTGTTTGCGGTGTATAGATCTCAAAAAAATACGCGATTTGAAAAAAAAATTTGACCAAATCAGACAACCGAGTCAAAAGTTATGCCTTCTAAAACATTTTCGACATTTTCAAAAAATAAAAAACAAATTCGCCGAAACGGCCGGTTAGGCGGTCTATGCCATTCCTCGTGGCGGCCTCCTACCGCCCAGCGCCTAGGCGCGATTTTTGCAACACTGCTCACCACTACACTACAACGACTCGCACGGCAGAACAGGACAGTCACATATTACTATTTAAGTAAACCCAATCCAATGTGACACCATGGTGCGTGTGGCCATGTAATTGCAACTGAAACTAACATTTCATAGTCGGACAAAGTACCTGTTAGGTCCCTGTACTGTAGCGTTTTGTTCAATTTAGTTATTGTACCTTTATTATGTGTAATCTAGTCCCGATACTTTAAGATTTAGAACAATTAAGGACAACATTAACACCGATAATTTTTTCCGTAAAGTTTTTTTCTACGTGGCATTCGAACTGCCATGTCGGATTGTGCGATGTGGCATAAAAGAGTACAATACGGACAAAAATATCGTTAATTGCTCCGACCTTAGCTCAGTTAGTAGAGCGGAGGACTGTAGTTTGATTAATCTAAATTGGAAATCCTTAGGTCGCTGGTTCGAATCCGGCAGGTCGGATTGATTTTTTACAATATTAAGCTTCTTAATTTTTCCTTTGAAGAGCAAAAAAAAAAAACACTGTTGTCGGGGATCGAACCCAGGTCTCCCGCGTGACATGTGGGAATACTCACCACCAATGCTGCATAAAACGTTAGGCGCCCCCTAGGCGCCGATTTATTTATTTATTTTTTTTAATTTTTTTATTTTTAATAAAATTAAAAATTAAAATTTTTTAAATTTAGTAATAAAACATAAGGTTTCCATAGTTGTTTCTTAGAAACTATTTACGAAAGTGGTTGTAAAATTGTTCAAAATATTGTTTTAACCTTCTAAATACATAAAAAACTAAAATTAAGAACTAAAGAAGCATTTTTTTAAGAAATTAGTGGACCAAACCGCCTACGGCTGTTTGCGGTGTATAGATCTCGAAAAAGTACGCGATTTGAAAAAAAAATTTGACAAAATCAGACAACCGAGTCAACAGTTATGCCTTCCAAAACATTTTCGACATTTTCAAAAAAAAAAAAAAAAAAAACAAATTCGCCGAACCAGCCGGTTAGGCTTTCTATGCCATTCCTCGCGGCGGCCTCCCACAGCCCAGCGCCTAGGCGCGATTTTTGCAACACTGCTCACCACTATACTACAACGACTCGCGCGGCAGAACAGGACAGTCACATATTACTATTTAAGTAAACCCAATCCAATGTGACACCATGGTGCGTGTGGCCATGTAATTGCAACTGAAACTAGCATTTCTTAGTCGGACAAAGTACCTGTTAGGTCCCTGTACTGTAGCGTTTTGTTCAATTTAGTTATTGTACCTTTATTTTGTGTAATCTAGTCCCCGTACTTTAAGATTTAGAACAATTAAGGACAACATTAACACCGATAATTTTTTCCGTTAAGTTTTTTCCTACGTGGCATTTGAACTGCCATGTCGGATTGTGCGATGTGGCATAAAAGAGTACAATACGGACAAAAATATAGTTAATTGCTCCGACCTTAGCTCAGTTAGTAGAGCGGAGGACTGTAGTTTGATTAATCTAAATTGGAAATCCTTAGGTCGCTGGTTCGAATCCGGCAGGTCGGATTGATTTTTTACAATATTAAGCTTTTTAATTTTTCCTTTGAAGAGCTAAAAAAAAAAAACGCTGTTGCCGGGGATCGAACCCAGGTCTCCCGCGTGACAGGTGGGAATACCACCACCAATGCTGCATAAAATGTTAGGCACTCCCTAGGCGCCGATTTTTTTATTTATTTTTTTTATTTTTTTATTTTTAATAAAATTAAAAATTAAAATTTTTTAAATTTAGTAATAAAACATAAGGTTTCCATAGTTGTTTCTTAGAAACTATTTACGAAAGTGGTTGTAAAATTGTTCAAAATATTGTTTTAACCATCTAAATACATAAAAAACTAAAATTTAAAACTAAAGATGCATTTTTTTGAGAAATTAGTGGACCAAACCGCCTACGGCTGTTTGCGGTGTATAGATCTCGAAAAAATACGCGATTTGAAAAAAAAAAATTTGACAAAATCAGACAACCGAGTCAAAAGTTATGCCTTCCAAAACATTTTCGACATTTTCAAAAAAAAAAAAAAAACAAATTCGCCGAACCGGCCGGTTAGGCGGTCTATGCCATTCCTCACGGCGACCTCCCACCGCCCAGCGCTTAGGCGCGATTTTTGCAACACTGCTCACCACTATACTCCAACGACTCGCGCGGCAGAACAGGACAGTGACATATTACTATTTAAGTAAACCCAATCCAATGTGACACCATGTTGCGTGTGGCCATGTAATTGCAACTGAAACTAGCATTTCATAGTCGGACAAAGTACCTGTTAGGTCCCCGTAGTGTAGCGTTTTGTTCAATTTAGTCATTGTACCTTTATTTCGTGTATTTTAGTCTATTTACTTTAAGATTTTGAACAATTAAGGACAATATTAACACCGATAATTTCTTCCGTTAAGTTTGTCCACGCGGCATTCGAACTGCCATGTCAGATTGTGCGATATGGCATAAAAGAGTATAAATCGAACAAAAATAATGTTAACAGCTCTGACCTTAGCTCAGTTGGTACAGTGGTGGACTGTAGTTGGACTAATCTAAATTGGAAATCCTTAGGTCGCTGGTTTGATTCCGGCAGGTTGGATTGATGTTCTACAATATTAAGCTTTTAAATTTTTACTTTGAAGAGCTTAAAAAAAAAAACGCTGTTGCCGGGGATTGAACCCAAGTCTCCCGCGTGACAGGCGGGGATACTCACCACTATACTACAACGACTCGCGCAGCAAAACAGGACAGTCACATATTACTATTTAAGTAAACCCAATCCAATGTGACACCATGGTGCGTGTGGCCATGTAATTGCAACTGAAACTAGCATTTCATAGTCGGACAAAGTACCTGTTAGGTCCCCGTAGTGTAGCGTTTTGTTCAATTTAGTCATTGTACCTTTATTTCGTGTAATTTAGTCTATTTACTTTAAGATTTTGAAGAATTAAGGACAATATTAACACCGATAATTTCTTCCGTTACGTTTTTTTCTACGTGGCATTCGAACTGCCATGTCGGATTGTGCGATGTGGCATAAAAGAGTACAATACAGACAAAAATATTGTTAATTGCTCCGACAATAGCTCAGTTAGTAGAGCGTAGGACTGTAGTTTGATTAATCTAAATTGGAAATCCTTAGGTCGCTGGTTCGAATCCGGCAGGTCGGATTGATTTTTTACAATATTAAGCTTTTTAATTTTTCCTTTGAAGAGCTAAAAAAAAAACGTTGTTGCCGGGAATCGAACCCAGTTCTCCCGCGTGACAGGCAAGAATACTCACCACCAATGCTGCATAAAACGTTATGCACCCCCTAGGCGCCGATTTTTTTATTTATTTTTTTTAAATTTTGTTATTTTTAATAAAATTAAAAATTAAAATTTTTTAAGTTTTGTAATAAAACATAAGGTTTCCATAGGTTTTTCTTAGAAACTATTTACGAAAGTGGTTGTAAAATTGTTCAAAATATTGTTTTAATCATCTAAATACATAAAAAAAAAAACTAAAATTAAGAACTAAAGAGGCATTTTTTTGAGAAATTAGTGGACCAAACCGCCTACGGCTGTTTGCAGTGTATAGATCTCGAAAAAATACGCGATTTGAAAAAAAAAATTTGACCAAATCAGACAACCGACTCAAAAGTTATGCCTTCCAAAAAATTTTCGACATTTTCAAAAAAAAAAAATAAATTCGCCGAACCGGCCGGTTGGGCGGTCTATGCCATTCCTCGCGGCAGCCTCCCACCGCCCAGTGCCTAGGCGCGATTTTTGCAACACTGCTCACCACTATACTACAACGACTCGCGCGGCAGACTAGGACAGTCACATATTACCATTTAAGTAAACCCAATCCAATGTGACACCATGGTGTGTGTGGCCATGTAATTGCAACTGAAACTAGCATTTCATTGTTGGACAAAGTACCTGTTAGGTCCCCGTAGTGTAGCGTTTTGTTCAATTTAGTCATTGTACCTTTATTTCGTGTAATTTAGTCTATTTACTTTATGATTTTGAACAATTAAGGACAATATTATCACCGATAATATCTTCCGTTAAGTTTGTCCACGCGGCATTCGAACTGCCATGTCAGATTGTGCGATATGGCATAAATGAGTATAAATCGGACAAAAATAATGTTAACAGCTCTGACCTTAGCTCCGTTGGTAGAGTGGTGGACTGTAGTTGGACTAATCTAAATTGGAAATCCTTAGGTCGCTGGTTTGATTCCGGCAGGTTGGATTGATGTTCTAGAATATTAAGCTTTTAAATTTTTCCTTTGAAGAGCTTAAACAAAAAAAAAAAAAAAAAAGACGCCATTGCCGGGGATCGAACCTGAGTCTCCCGCATGACAGGCGGGGATACTCACCACAATACTACAACGACTCACCCAACAGAATAGGACAGTCACATATTACTATTTAAGTAAACCCAATCAAATGTGGCATCATGGTTCGTGTGGCGATCTAATTGCAACTGAAACTAACATTTCATAGTCGGACAAAGTACCTGTTAGGTCCCTGTACTGTAGCGTTTTGTTCAATTTAGTTATTGTACCTTTATTTTGTGTAATCTAGTCCCGATACTTTAAGATTTAGAACAATTAAGGACAACATTAACACCGATAATTTTTTCCGTTAAGTTTTTTTCTACATGGCATTCAAACTGCCATGTCGGATTGTGCGATGTGGAATAAAAGAGTACAATACGGACAAAAATATAGTTAATTGCTCCGACCTTAGCTCAGTTAGTAGAGCGGAGGACTGTAGTTTGATTAATCTAAATTGGAAATCCTTAGGTCGCTGGTTCGAATCCGGCAGGTCGGATTGATTTTTTACAATTGTTAGGAATATATTGTAAATTTTGATGAGCCGAATGTATTTTTGAAAAATCAAGTAGTCCCCAATTTTATTCTATTTGAGTCAGTCCTTGTCTACGGAGTATGGTGCACCTATATCCTGCAACCCATGTACAAGTCTGGAAAATCATATTTTGATTTTCGATGTTAAGCGGGATTATAGCTTAACATAATTATGTTGCAGAAAAGTTACCAAGAACCATGCTAGAGGAGTTGGAAGAAATGCGTTTGAGCTAAGCCAAGTAATCTTTAGTTCGAATCTCAAGTGAAGCAAATTTTAAGCTTGCTTTGGAGACTAGCTTGGACCGTATGAGAGACTAGCTTCACGTATTGGAGACTAGCTTGGATCGTATGAGAGACTAGCTTGAACCGTATAACCGTATGAGAGACTAGCTCAATGTATACGAAGACCGTATGGGAGACTAGCTTGAACCGTATAATCGTATGAGAGACTAGCTCAATGTATACGAAGACCGTATGGGAGACTAGCTTGGACCGTATAACCGTATGAAGACTAGCTAAAATAGAGACTAGCTAAGGAAAATGCACAAGTCTCACAGAAGCCATGCACCATATGGAGAAACATACCAAGTATGGTGGACTAAGCTTGAAATTCGAAACAGAGCATCTCACCATGAACAACAGTGGAGTTTTATATTTTCATCTGAACATCAAGTTTTTACGGTGGAACCGGAGACGCTCAAAGAAGGCTGATTTGCGGAGAAATAATTTTATACTCAAGCAAGAATCAGCAGTTAAATTATTTGATCAACTTGACATGTCAGAGCATTTATGAAGGAGAAGAAAATCAAGCACGCCGCGCCGAACTTATTCAAATTATGGAGGCAACAAAATTCAAGATATGGCAACGGGCAAATTATTCAAATCATCTGACAAAAAGGAGAAATGACATCTACCTACAATTGCAGATCAAGTTGACAAAATTATCAGATCAACTACAATTCAAAATGGACGATCAAGATCGAAAGTTGATCAACGGGCAAATAGCTTTCTTTGGCTATAAAATGCCCAAGCAGACTTGAAGACAAACGGGGACTTGAACACGGCTGAAAATTGAGATATACAAGCAAGAGAAAAGCAAGCAATATTTATATCAGCCAAGAAGTGATATATTGAGCATACACGATAAAATTCAAGTCTGAGTGAGAGAGAAATTTTATTTCTTTGTAATATTCTCTACTGAGTGTAGAAAGAGGGCGGAGTAACTAGAGAGAGTGAAAAACCCTGGTTGAGTGTAGCTTTGTGCGTAGCACTCGTGGTGAAGGGCAGAGTAACAAGAGGAGCTTGTGAAAACCCTTGGAGGACGTAGCTTTGTGCGTAGTTCTCGTGGTGTAGGAGTACAGCTTGGTGCGAAGTACTCGGGAAGGCGGAGTAACAAGAGGAGCTTGCGAAAAACCTTGGATGAGTGTAGCTTTGTGCGAAGCACTCGGAGAAGTGTCGGTGGACACTTAATTCACTATTGTATCTGGGTGATCGAAGAATAGTGAATTTCCTCCTTGAAGTGAAAGGAGAAGATTGGACTAGGAGGATTACACCACCTCTGAACCACTATAAATCTCTCTCTCTATTTACTTACTGCTCATATATTTTGTGCATGTTTTTTCTAACTGCGAACTAACCCGATTACGATTTATCGCGTATCTTTATCTGTCTGGGTTTGATAGTTCCCACGTTTGCATGCGAGCCAAACTTTGCGTACATTATATTTGAACCATATTAAGTGTTTCTAACGTATTGCATGTTTAGAATCTCTCTTTGAGCATCACACTATTAAGCATAACACTATACCGCTACCTATTCCGCTGCACACTCTAAGTTGTTTATCTTGATGATGCTTGTTACTTAGAGTTGATATAATTAAAGTGTTATTTGCCTTGTGTGTTTTGCGAAAGAATTTGAAAAGTTAGAGAAGTCTATTCACCCCCCCCCCCCCCCTCTAGACTTCTCGCCACCCATTCGGGACCAACAAGTGGTATCAGAGCGGTTGTCTATTTGAGTCAATTTTGACTGCTAGATAGATCTCAAAATCTTCAAGATGAAGAGAGATATGGCTCTTGCTCAAAATTTGCTTTTCTCACTTGATAAATTTGATGATTGGAAAATACGTATGCAGGTGCACTTATCTGCGTTGAATGATGAAATGTGGGAAGTCATCGCAAATGGTCCTATCCAAATTATGGAAGCCAATACTGCTACTCCACGAGATCCAGATGCTCCACGATATATTCCAAAGCCAAAAATGGAGTGGACAAAGGAAGATAGAGGGCGAAATAATTTGGACAACATTGCCAAAGATATTTTGTTCAAAGCGGTCGATGACACCATATTCCCAAAGATTCGAAAGTGCACCACAGCAAAAGAAATATGGGATACACTTATCGGAATCGGTGAAGGCGATGAACAAGAAAAAGACAACAAACTAACCATTGCCATGAAGAGGTTCGAAGATTTCAAAATGTTACCGAACGAAAGCATCACCGACATGGAAGCTCGATTGATCAAAATTCTTGGAGAAATCACAGATCTGGGAAAGACCATTACCCAGAAAGAAATATCGCTCAAAGTGTTACGCGGACTACCTACAAATTGGGATATGAAGGTGACCGCAATGCGCGATCATAGAGATCTAAGGACATTATCTACGGATAAACTCTTTAGTGATCTTAAGGCGTATGAGTTCGAAATGAAGACACGAGTCGAGGAAGAACGCGATGAACGAACATCCGCATTAATGGCCGATCAACCGTCTACATCAAGGTCAGTAGGAAATAATGATTTTTTATCTGACGAACAATTTTCTCTATTTGTTAGAAAATTCAGGAAGTTCATGCGAAAGAACAAAGGATCACCACAAGCAAGTTTCTTTCGAGAAAATAGAAGATCAAGAAAGGAACCGATCGAAGATAACACAAATCTGTGTTATAATTGTAGAAAACCTGGACATTTTATGGTAGAATGTCCACACCCCAAGGTAAGCAAAAATTCGAATGCTACTAACCCTTCACAAGAAGAATACAAGTCAAAGGAAAAGAGATTAAAGAAGGACAAACGAAAGGCGTTGATAAGTGATCCGCTAGAAGCAAGTGAATCTGGAGATTCATCTAATGATGAAAGTGATTCCTCACAAGAAGATACGGCGCTACTGTGCTTAGTTGGAAAATCATTCGAACATAAAGAATGTTTAATGGCGCGTGAAATCGACGAAGAGGTATCTTCTAGCTCTTTTAGTTCTTTTAGTTCCGTTGACACCTCTTTCGAGACTCAAGAATCATTTCAAAGTCTCATGGAAGATTGTCAAAAAGTCATGGACACTCATACTCAAATCATAGAGCGCAATAATTCATTAATTCTTGAAAAGGAAGAAATGGCGCAAAAATTGCAAAATGCTCTAAATGAAATGAGTAAATTGAAAGCCGAAAATATTCGACTTCAAGAAGAGTGCAAAGCTAGAGAGGTTAGAGAACATAACCTTCGGGAAGTCATTGCATCATTTATGCATTCATCCAAAATAATGGATAAAATGGTAAACATGCAAAAACCCGCTGGAGATAAAGCCGGACTGGGCTACGATCCATCATGTTCTAAAACCCCTCAAAAGTTGACTAATTCTACTACTACTTTAATCAATAAAGTTCCAGTGGTAAAATTTGTAAAAAGTCAACATAGCACAATGAGACAAGGAGTTGGAAACAAAATTAATGCCCAGAAAGTTGTTGCTAGGCCGAAACAACACAGTGACATTTTGGCAAGACAACAAAATTTTAAAAGGCAAAAATTTGTATCTCAAAGGAGAACCAACGAGTCTAGTGCAACAAAACCTCATAGGAATATGGGAAGAATTCCGAGAATTGGGGCTGGGAGATTATATCCCTCAGAAGAAGATTGGTCGCTTGAACATAAACCATGGACCAAGTCCAGATTTAATTTGTTTCATAGAGTCAAGCAACTATCAGCTTCCCAACCCGCACCGAATCATTATTCGAAAGTGCGTTATGATTATAATGTTTTTAATGGTTACAAATCACCTACTCTTGGATCAGTGGGATCTAGGTGGATTTGGATGCCAAAAATTACTAACGCAAAAGGACCCAAACAAGTGTGGGTACCTAAAAATAATTAATCTGTTTTGCAGGAAATTTGGTATTTCGATAGCGGATGCTCTCGACACATGACCGGCAATAAAGCTAGTGTTCGGTGGAAACGATCGATATGGAATGACAAAAGGAACCGGCGCAATTGTGAAAAATGGTCTACGAATTGATGACGTATCTTATGTCGAAGGATTAAAATTTAACTTGTTTAGTACAAGTCAATTTTGCGACAAAGGATATCTCGTAGAATTTTACAAAGGCAAATGTCAAGTCAAGAACGAATCCACGAATGAAGTCGTACTCGCCGGATCAAGAAAGAAAAACATGTATGTAGTGGATTGGAGTACAACGAAGGAATCCGTATGCTTGATGGCAAATAATTCGAATGAAGTTTGTTGGGAATGGCACAGAAGGCTAAATCATTTGAATTTCAAAACCATCAACAAGCTTGCAAGGAATAATCTAGTTGAAGGACTACCCAACATTGTGTTCAAGAAAAATCAAATTTGTGATGCATGCCAGAAAGGAAAACAAATCAAAGCATCATTCAAAGTCAAAGCTCAAGAGTCAACATCAAGACCCTTAAGTCTACTGCACATGGATTTATTTGGTCCAGTAGACCCAGTAAGTATAAGTGGTAAGAAATATACTTTGGTTGTTGTTGATGATTTTTCTAGGTACACATGGACAATATTCATCAAGAAAAAGGATGAAGTCTTATCAAAGTTGTCGGAGCTATTAAAGCTACTACAAGTCGAAAAAGACATGAAGATTGCAACAATACAAACCGATCGAGGAACAGAGTTCGTGAACAGAGTGATTCAATCGTATTGCAATTCACAAGGAATTTTACATCAATTATCCGCCGCAACAAAATGGTGTAGCTGAAAGAAGAAATCGAACGCTCAAAGAAGCCGCACGAGTCATGATAACGGCCGCCGGACTACCAAAAAGATTTTGGGCAGAAGCTATCAACACGGCGTGTTATACTCAAAATCGAAGTCTAATCCACAAGTCCTATAACAAAACACTATATGAATTATGGAAAGGGAGAAAACCCAATCTCACCTATTTTCATACATTTGGTTGTAAATGTTTTGTACTTGTTAATGGAAAGTCTCAATTAAAGACTTTTGACGAACGTGCGAACGAAGGAATATTTTTGGGATATTCATCCACCAGCAAAGCGTACAGAATATTCAACAAATCAACAATGGTGGTAGAAGAATCAATTCATGTTGTGTTCGACGAGAATCACGACAAAAATGGCAAAAATGGTGAAGGTAATTGTGATTTGAATAATTCTAATGAGTTGTTCGAAGATGATGTGTTGCAGGAAGTAGAAGAATCAAGTGACATGGGTATTCACCAATTTGAGGCAATATGCAATGAGGAACCCGAAATGTCACGCATGCCTGTTGCACCCGAAATTGCACAAGAAGAAATTCCAGTAGTTGAAACCGAAGAAGCATCCGTCAATAATACACAACAAGTGGAATCACATCAAGAAGGAAACTCTGAGAATCCAACAAATTTCCAACCAAATCGGAAATGGCTAAGAAGTCACACACATGACTTAGTCATTGGAGATCCAAGTGACGGAGTAAAAACGCGATCATCTACTAGGAATCAACAACAAGATGCAATGTTCTCATGCTTTCTATTACAACTGGAACCAAAAGAAATTGATGAAGCTTTAGCCGATCCAAGTTGGATAGATGCCATGCAAGAGGAATTAGATCAATTCAAGCGCAACGACGTATGGAAACTTGTTCCAAGACCAACACACCAAAATGTAATTGGCACTAAATGGGTCTTTAGGAACAAAGCAAACGAAAACGGCGTCATTGTTAGGAATAAAGCAAGATTAGTCGCGAAGGGGTATTCACAAGAAGAAGGCATTGATTTTGATGAGACATTCGCCCCCGTCGCACGACTCGAAGCAATCCGGATATTCCTAGCATACGCAGTGCACAAGAATTTCGTGGTATATCAAATGGACGTAAAGAGCGCATTTCTTAATGGCTTACTTGAAGAAGAAGTTTACGTCGAACAACCACCCGGTTTTGAGGTAAAAGACGTTGGTGATCAAGTCTACAAATTAAAGAAGGCATTGTATGGGTTAAAACAAGCTCCGCGAGCTTGGTACGACACCTTGTCAATGTTCTTAATTAGTTGTGGATTCACCAAAGGTCTAGTCGATAAAACCCTCTTTAGAATTCAAGAAAATAATCACATTTTATTAGTACAAATTTATGTTGATGATATTATTTTTGGAAGTACTGATAAATCTTTATGTGAGAAATTTTCTAAGCTCATGCAGAATAGGTTCGAGATGAGTATGATGGGAGAATTAAATTACTTTTTGGGATTGCAAGTCAAGCAACTTGAAGAAGGAATTTTCATAAATCAAGCCAAGTACACAAGAGATCTTATCAAGAAATTTGGCATAGATGGAAAATCCTCAGTCAAAATCCCCATGAGCACATCTCAAAAATTGAATAAAGATGATGAAGGAAAAGATGTCGAAGGAAAAGATGTCGAGCAAACGATGTATCGAGGGATGATTGGATCGTTATTATACTTAACCGCGAGCAGACCAGACATATCCTACTCGGTTGGCGTATGCGCAAGATTCCAATCAAAGCCCAAAGAAATTCATCTGATTGCAACCAAGAAGATAATCCGATATCTCAAAGGAACAATCAATGTGGGATTATGGTATCCCAAAGAAGGAGATTTTACACTAACGGGTTATTCAGATGCAGATTTTGCAGGTTGTAAAATAGACCGAAAAAGTACCTCAGGGACATGCCAGTTCTTAGGGGGAAGATTGGTCTCTTGGTTCAGCAAAAAGCAAAACTCCATAGCTACGAGCACTGCCGAAGCCGAATATATTGCAGCTGGGAGTTGTTGTGCACAAATCTTGTGGATGAAGCAACAATTATTGGACTATGGGATTAAGTGCGAAAATGTTAGCATTTTATGCGATAATACAAGTGCAATCGCTATAACCCAAAATCCGGTGCTTCATTCGCGAACCAAGCATATTGATGTTCGACACCATTTTATCCGCGACCACGTCGAAAAGAAGGATTTGAAGATCGATCATATTCCCACGGAGAATCAAATTGCCGATATTCTCACAAAGTCGTTGTGTGAATCTCGTTTTGCTACTCTAAGGCATGAAATGGGAATGATCGAAATGAGCTAAGAAATTTCTAATCTCTTAATTTTTGTTAATTTTTGATACGTACTGTGCATGTGATTTATGTGTCTTATGTGTTTTAATTGGTATGTACGTATGACATGTGTTTAATTGTGTACATGTTTTCGTATAATTTATATGTGCCTAAATGTGTTATAATTTTATCTTACGAAGTGTACGTACCTAAATTTTGCGATTTATTTGTATGTTACGTACGTGTGTTTAATTTGTCATGTTTTTGAAATATTTAATTTGTGTAATTTATTTGCCCAATTTGCTTATTTGAAATTAGTATGCAATTTAGGGGGAATTTTCTTTTATTTGGGTTAATTATGCTAAGTATGTGATTAAGGGGGAATTTATATGCTTAAATGGGTTATCTTGTTAAAAAAGGCTTATTCTGATGAAGTTAAATGCCCACAAAGCTTTGGATCTCAAAAGTCAAAATTGATGGCCCAATTTGCAAAGTCAACTAATTTGGGAACTTGAAATCTTTATTCTTTGCTGATATTAGGTATCTGTCAGATCAGTGAAATCTTTATCAGATTAACTTTTCAGAAAATCAGCTTTATTGAAATATGAAATTGAATTAATATTATTTATCTAGAGCATATTTATTGGACTAACAGATTATTTCCGAGATATTTTTTATCTGATTTGCTCCAGGTTGGCGGTTATTTGAAGCACAATTTTTGGCGCCATGTACTCACAAATGAAGTATAAAAATCTGAGCTGGCAAATTTAAATCATGTGGAAGGTCGAATCTGTCCCCAAGGAGATCAAGACTCTCTCTCTACCCACTAGAGGGCAAAGGAGTAATTTTACACCCTTCACCCTCATTCCTAACGGGTAGAAAGGGAAAATCAAGAAGAACTAAAATCCTTCTCCTTCCTTCCTCTCGCCGGCCGGAATTCAAGCACAAAAGGAGACCAAAATTTCAACAATGCTTCAACACACATTCTAAATTCTCTACACCAAAATCTTCTACACACAAAAACCCATCACCCAAACTCAAAAACCTACCAAAACAATCTCTCTACACAAAAACCCATCTCTCCATACCTTTTTCGGACCTCACTGCCGAAACACCTCACCTTGAGTCCAAAAATTTTCCTAAAAATTCTCTTCTACACAAATGGATGCTCATCAAGTGGAGATGGAGTCTTTTACAACCGGAGGGTCAAGAAGGTCAAGCCGTGTGCTAAGCGGGATGATTCTTGACATCAACGACTTCAACAAGCATGTGGAGAACAAATCTATTGGGGTAAAAATTATCAACTCTCTCGAATCTAGTGGGTTGTTAAATTTTTGCACTTTTAGATATGTTGGTTTCTATAAGGATGAAGTGACCGAATTATATATGAATGCTAGAATTGAGAATGATTCTATTATTTCCATGATCAAAGGAGTTGATGTGGAAATTAATCTCGGTGATTTTCGGAGGATGTTTCACCTTGTTGAATCAAATTTGAAAGTTGAAAACCATGTGTATGATATTAATGCCGTATGGGCCGAGGTACGCGATGCAAACGCACCGCTATCTCCGAAGGTGAATGGAGTTAAAAGAGACTTGAAAAAGGATTATGGATTGTTGTTGGATATTATTCATAAATGTGTAGAATCACGTTATCATTGCCGTGATAGATTGTCTAAGGAGAAATTGATGATTATGGATATTATCTTGAACAATGTTTGTGTGGATTGGGGAGCTTTTATGTTTGGGAGATTGTGTGAATCTATAAGGAAGGCCAAACCTTTAGTTGATGGATGGTTCCAACAAGAGATTGGCTACGGGTTTGCCGTTGGAGAAATTTTGAGAACCAAAAATATAACCCTCACAAAAGCCAAACATATCACCAACCATAGCTACTTGTTTCGGCCACCGAATTCAAGTGAACCTAAAAATCCCTCCTTACCCTCAAGCCTACCTAAACCCACCCGAAAGAGAAAAACACCCAACCCTTTCCTAAATCTAAGACAATTTATCCGTGAGCCGAGTAATGAAGGTTCGAATTCTCCCGCCGTGAGATCCAATGAGGAACAACATAGCCACCCAAGCTCTACACCCTTACCTACTCAAAACCCGAACCACCCGAACCATCCTATTCTTGAAAGTCAAGATTTTGTTGAAGTTGAGGAGAATGTTGTTGTGGATGATGAGATTGTAGTTGGAAGTGATGATGAAGTTTCTACTCTCGGGGCGGATTGTGTGCTCTTGGAAGAGTTTAAAAGAGCACTAGATTGGAGATCATGGAGATTGGGAACCCATAGTATGTTGGCCGAAACAATAGGGCCAAATACTTTGGAAAATGAAGAATTTGTGTTAAGTTGGTTGGGCACAAGAGATCTTGCAAAGGCTACCCGACTTTCGGTTATTAAGTCTTGTTTTTCTACCAAGCTTGCCAAAAAGAGAAGGACCGAAAAAGATGTGATGATTGAGGCTACTACCGAAGAACCATTAGGAGAATTTGATCCGAATCATATTCGCCGTGCCACCGCCATGTCTTTGATTGATACATGAAGAGGACCCGGAGAAGGATCCTTGATAAGAAATGATGAAGAAAGGCCCTTAGGATTTGATCCATATCCTGCAAATTTTGGAGATGCAAATATGAATGAAGATTTAAGCTTTGAGTCCTATTTTCCACATCCCGAAACGGAGGTTACGAGATCCATTCTTGAGGAAGGGAATGCACCAAGTCAAGGGATTTCTTTGAACTTGGATGAAACAAGGAATTTGCCAACCTTGCCTCTTTCCTATGAGTTTTATGATCAAGCAAATCCAAGACATCAACCTACTTTACTTCTTTGCTACAACACCGAAGAGGCCGAACCAAGCTTTGTTGATGCAATGATTACAACTCCACAAGATGATATTGCACATCTCTTGCCAAATTCATGTTCACCCGTACAACATGAGCCATTGATAAATGTTCAAGCCTTAAGAGAAGAAATTGTTGGAGATGTTAAGGCAATTGTACAAGAGTCTTCGGGAAGATTGAGAACAAAGGTGGACACAATGGATACAAAGCTTGATGACTACCACAAGGAAATGGTGGATCATGCAACTCAATTATTTAATAGGCAAGCCCTATTAAAAACCGAAATTGACACGGCCAAGGAAGAGTTGAAGAGAGATGTGTTGAAGTTGTTCAATGAAATGGGAAAGCATGGGTCCGATACTACGTCGCGGCTCAAACTTTTGGAGCAACAAGTACAAGGTTTACTCACGCAATCGCGTATTCACATGGACCTTCTAGAGGGAGTGCGTGAAAGGCAAGAATCTTCCACAAAGAGCTTTCAACGTTTCATCGATGCTGCCGAAAAGGGGGAAGGATTGGCACATCATTTTGTGCCACAAGCATATGCGCAACCCCGAGCTCCAAGAGGACCATTGGTGGAGCTAATTCGGCCAACAACACCAAGAGCTCCAAGCCGTGTGAGTATGATTGATTACCTCAAGGGAACTTGTCCAAGCCAAAGTTCTACATCTTTAGGAGTGTTGCCACCGACGCCAATTGTTCCAATGCCGAAGCCAATTGCAACAAGAGTTCAAAAATTGCAAGAACTTCAAACGGAGTTCGGACACCGCAATGAGTAAATGTGTGATGGCCGAACATTTGATGAATGCATTTTCTGGCATGAAGCAGGAGTACTAAAAGGGAACAACATACGGGAAGCTTATGGCAACTACATCACCGGGCAAGTGACCGCACCGTATCAACACAAAGGGCTAGAGAATGACTTCAAGAAGCTAAGAGAGTTCATCAATGACAAGCTGAAAAGGAGGTAACAATTCGAAAGACAGTTTCAAATTTTTAGTTGTACAAAAATATTTTAGCTAGCACACTTCTTTTGACATCTTAAATATGCTAAGCTAAAATGGGTTTAAATTGCATGATGATATTAATTCGTACCATATGAAGTAAGTCCTAGTTAATTTATTTATTTTGTGTTTATGTCACAAGATTTTAAAATTGGACTTAGGAATTACATGTGAGACGTACAATTGAGAAAATAAAATTGAAAGGGGGAAGAAAAATTAAAAGATAAAAATCAATACGCAACCCCGCGTTATAGTCTCAATATACGTTTAGGATTGTCCAAAATTAAAATCTCTAAGTCACAATTTTTGTTAAACCCGTCAATTGGCTAGTCGAAATAAAATTGATTAAAAAGAAATTATTTTTCAAAATTGACAAAGCCAAAATGACATGGGTATAAGTTTCGGCATCATCAAAAAGGGGGAAATTGTTAGGAATATATTGTAAATTTTGATGAGCCGAATGTATTTTTGAAAAATCAAGTAGTCCCCAATTTTATTCTATTTGAGTCAGTCCTTGTCTACGGAGTATGGTGCACCTATATCATGCAACCCATGTACAAGTCTGGAAAATCATATTTTGATTTTCGATGTTAAGCGGGATTATAGCTTAACATAATTATGTTGCGGAGAAATTACCAAGAAGCATGCTAGAGGAGTTGGAAGAAATGCGTTTGAGCTAAGCCAAGTAATCCTTAGTTTGAATCTCAAGTGAAGCAATTTTTAAGCTTGCTTTGGAGACTAGCTTGGACCGTATGAGAGACTAACTCCACCGTATGAGAGACTAGCTTCACGTATTGGAGACTAGCTTGGATCGTATGGGAGACTAGCTTGAAAAAGAGACTAGCTAGAAAGGAGACTAGCTAAGGAGAGACTGGCTAAAATAGAGACTAGCTAAAAGGAGACTAGCTAATGAGAAGCCATGCACCATATGGAGAAACATACCAAGTATGGTGGACTAAGCTTGAAATTCGAAACAGAGCATCTCACCATGAACAACAAAGCTTGAAATTCGAAACAGAGCATCTCACCATGAACAACAGTGGAGTTTTTACAGAGGTTCCAGTATATTATTCTACAAGGATCATCTCACCATGAACAACAGTGGAGTTTTTACAGAGGTTCCAGTATATTATTCTACAAGGATCATGAAGGAGAAAATATCTGATATATTTTCATCTGAACATCAAGTTTTTACGGTGGAACCGGAGACGCTCAAAGAAGGCTGATTTGCGGAGAAATAATTTTATACTCAAGCAAGAATCAGCAGTTAAATTATTTGATCAACTTGACATGTCAGAGCATTTATGAAGGAGAAGAAAATCAAGCACGCCGCGCCGAACTTATTCAAATTATGGAGGCTACAAAATTCAAGACACGGCAACGGGCAAATTATTCAAATCATCTGACAAAAAGGAGAAATGACATCTACCTACAATTGCAGATCAAGTTGACAAAATTATCAGATCAACTACAATTCAAAATGGACGATCAAGATCGAAAGTTGATCAACAGGCAAATAGCTTTCTTTGGCTATAAAATGCCCAAGCAGACTTGAAGACAAACGGGGACTTGAACACGGCTGAAAATTGAGATATACAAGCAAGAGAAAAGCAAGCAATATTTATATCAGCCAAGAAGTGATATATTGAGCATACATGATAAAATTCAAGTCTGAGTGAGAGAGAAAATTTATTTCTTTGTAATATTCTCTACTGAGTGTAGAAAGAGGGCGGAGTAACTAGAGAGAGTGAAAAACCCTGGTTGAGTGTAGCTTTGTGCGTAGCACTCGTGGTGAAGGGCAGAGTAACAAGAGGAGCTTGTGAAAACCCTTGGAGGACGTAGCTTTGTGCGTAGTTCTCGTGGTGTAGGAGTACAGCTTGGTGCGAAGTACTCGGGAAGGCGGAGTAACAAGAGGAGCTTGCGAAAAACCTTGGAGGAGTGTAGCTTTGTGCGAAGCACTCGGAGAAGTGTCGGTGGACACTTAATTCACTATTGTATCTGGGTGATCGAAGAATAGTGAATTTCCTCCTTGAAGTGAAAGGAGAAGAGTGGACTAGGAGGATTACACCACCTCTGAACCACTATAAATCTCTCTCTCTATTTACTTACTGCTCATATATTTTGTGCATGCTTTTTCTAACTGCGAACTAACCCGATTACGATTTATCGCGTATCTTTATCTGGCTGGGTTTGATAGTTCCCACGTTTGCATGCGAGCCAAACTTTGCGTACATTATATTTGAACCATATTAAGTGTTTCTAACGTATTGCATGTTTAGAATCTCTCTTTGAGCACCACACTATTAAGCATAACACTATACCGCTACCTATTCCGCTGCACACTCTAAGTTGTTTATCTTGATGATGCTTGTTACTTAGAGTTGATATAATTAAAGTGTTATTTGCCTTGTGTGTTTTGCGAAAGAATTTGAAAAGTTAGAGAAGTCTATTCACCCCCCCCCCCCCCCTCTAGACTTCTCGCCACCCATTCGGGACCAACAACAATATTAAGCTTTTTAATTTTTCCTTTGAAGAGCTAAAAAACGCTGTTGCCGGGGATTGAACCCAGGTCTCCCGCGTGACAGGCGGGAATACTCACCACCAATGCTGCATAAAACGTTAGGCGCCCCCTAGGCGCCGATTTTTTTAATTTTTTTTAATTTTTTTATTTTTAATAAAATTAAAAATTAAAATTTTTTAAATTTAGTAATAAAACAAAAGGTTTCCATAGTTGTTTCTTAGAAACTATTTACGAAAGTGGTTGTAAAATTGTTCAAAATATTGTTTTAACCATCTAAATACATAAAAAAACTAAAATTAAGAACTAAAGAGGCATTTTTTTGAGAAATTAGTCGACCAAACCGCCTTCGGCTATTTGCGGTGTATAGATCTCGAAAAAATACGCGATTTGAAAAAAAAATTTGACCAAATCAGACAACCGAGTCAAAAGTTATGCTTTCCAAAACATTTTCGACATTTTCAAAAAAAAAAAAAAAAATTCGCCGAACCGGCCGGTTAGGCGGTCTATGCCATTCCTCACGGCGGCCTCCCACCGCCCAGCGCCTAGGCGCGATTTTTGCAACACTGCTCACCACTATACTACAACGACTCGCGCGGCAGAACAGGACAGTCACATATTATTATTTAAGTAAACCCAATCCAATGTGACACCATGGTGCGTGTGGCCATGTAATTGCAATTGAAACTAGCATTTCATAGTCGGACAAAGTACCTGTTAGGTCCCCGTAGTGTAGCGTTTTGTTCAATTTAGTCATTGTACCTTTATTTCGAGTAATTTAGTCTATTTACTTTATGATTTTGAACAATTAAGGACAATATTAACACCGATAATTTCTTCCGTTAAGTTTGTCCACGCGGCATTCGAACTGCCATGTCAGATTGTGCGATATGGCATAAAAGAGTATAAATCGGACAAAAATAATGTTAACAGCTCTGACCTTAGCTCAGTTGGTAGAGTGGTGGACTGTAGTTGGACTAATCTAAATTGGAAATCCTTAGGTCGCTGGTTTGATTCCGGCAAGTTAGATTGATGTTCTACAATATTAAGCTTTTAAATTTTTCCTTTGAAGAGCTTAAAAAAAAAAAAAAATACGCCATTACCGAGAATCGAACCCGAGTCTCCCGCGTGACAGGCGGGGATACTCACCACTATACTACAACGACTCGCGCGACAGAATAGGACAGTCACATATTACTATTTAAGGAAACCCAATCAAATGTGGCATCATGGTTCGTGTGGCGATCTAATTGCAACTGAAACTAACATTTCATAGTCGGACAAAGTACCTGTTAGGTCCCTGTACTGTAGCGTTTTGTTCAATTTAGTTATTGTACCTTTATTTTGTGTAATCTAGTCGCGGTACTTTAAGATTTAGAACAAGTAAGGACAACATTAACACCGATAATTTTTTCCGTTAAGTTTTTTTCTATGTGGCATTCGAACTGCCATGTCGGATTGTGCGATGTGGCATAAAAGAGTACAATACGGACAAAAATATAGTTAATCGCTCCGACCTTAGCTCAGTTAGTAGAGCGGAGGACTGTAGTTTGATTAATCTAAATTGGAAATCCTTAGGTCGCTGGTTCGAATCCGGCAGGTCGGATTGATTTTTTACAATATTAAGCTTTTTAATTTTTCCTTTGAAGAGCTAAAAAAAAAAACGCTATTGCCGGGGATCGAACCCAGGTCTCCCGCGTGACAGGCAGGAATACTCACCACCAATGCTGCATAAAACGCTAGGCGCCCCCTAGGCGCCGATTTTTTTATTTTTTATTTTTTATTTTTTTTATTTTTAATAAAATTAAAAATTAAAATTTTATAAATATAGTAATAAAACATAAGGTTTCCATAGCTGTTTCTTAGAAACTATTTACGAAAGTGGTTGTAAAATTGTTCAAAATATTGTTTTAACCATCTAGATACATAAAAAACTAAAATTAAGAACTAAAGAGGCATTTTTTTGAGAAATTAGTGGACCAAACCGCATTCGGCTGTTTGCGGTGTATAGATCTCGAAAAAATACGCGATTTGAAAAAAAAATTTGACCAAATCAGACAACCGATTCAAAAGTTATGCTTTCCAAAACATTTTCGACATTTTCAAAAAAAAAAAAAAAAAATTCGCCGAACCGGCCGGTTAGGCGGTCTATGCCATTCTCGCGGCGGCCTCCCACCGCCCAGCGCCTAGGCGCGATTTTTGCAACACTGCTCACCACTATACTACAACGACTCGCGCGGCAGAACAGGACAGTCACATATTACTATTTAAGTAAACCCAATCCAATGTGACACCATGTTGCGTGTGGCCATGTAATTGCAACTGAAACTAGCATTTCATAGTCGGACAAAGTGCCTGTTAGGTCCCCGTAGTGTAGCGTTTTGTTCAATTTACTCATTGCACCTTTATTTCGTGTAATTTAGTCTATTTACTTTAAGATTTTGAACAATTAAGGACAATATTAACACCGATAATTTCTTCCGTTAAGTTTGTCCACGCGGCATTTGAACTGCCATGTCAGATTGTGCGATATTGCATAAAAGAGTATAAATCGGACAAAAATAATGTTAACAGCTCTGACCTTAGCTCAGTTGGTAGAGTGGTGGACTGTAGTTGGATTAATCTAAATTGGAAATCCTTAGGTCGCTGGTTTGATTCCGGCAGGTTGGATTGATGTTCTACAATATTAAGCTTTTTAATTTTTCCTTTGAAGAGCTTAACAAAAAAAAAAAAAAAAAAAAAAAAAAAAAAAAAAAAAGAAAGAACGCCGTTGCCGGGGATCGAACCCGGGTCTCTCGCGTGACAGGCGGGGATACTCACCACTATACTACAACGACTCGCACAGTAAAACAAGACTGTCACATATTACTATTTAAGTAAACCCAATCAAATGTGGCATCATGGTTCGTGTGGCGATCTAATTGCAACTGAAACTAACATTTCATAGTCGGACAAAGTACCTGTTAGGTCCCTGTACTGTAGCGTTTTGTTCAATTTAGTTATTGTACCTTTATTTTGTGTAATCTAGTCCCGGTACTTTAAGATTTAGAACAATTAAGGACAACATTAACACCGATAATTTTTTCTGTTAAGTTTTTTTCTACGTTGCATTCGAACTGCCATGTCGGATTGTGCGATGTGGCATAAAAGAGTACAATACGGACAAAAATATAGTTAATTGCTCCGACCTTAGCTCAGTTAGTAGAGCGGAGGACTGTAGTTTGATTAATCTAAATTGGAAATCTTTAGGTCGCTGGTTCGAATCCGGCAGGTCGGATTGATTTTTTACAATATTAAGCTTTTTAATTTTTCCTTTGAGGAGCTAAAAAAAAAACGCTGTTGCCGGGGATCGAACCCAGGTCTCCCGCGTGACAGGCGGGAATACTCACCACCAATGCTGCATAAAACGTTAGGCGCCCCTTAGGCGCCGATTTTTTTATTTATTTTTTTTAATTTTTTTTATTTTTAATAAAATTAAAAATTAAAATTTCATAAATATAATAATAAAACATAAGGTTTCCATAGTTGTTTCTTAGAAACTATTTACGAAAGTGGTTGTAAAATTGCTCAAAATATTGTTTTAACCATCTAGATACATAAAAAACTAAAATTAAGAACTAAAGAGGCATTTTTTTGAGAAATTAGTCGACCAAACCGCCTTCGGCTGTTGGCGGTGTATAGATCTCGAAAAAATACGCGATTTGAAAAAAAAAATTTGACCAAATCAGACAACCGAGTCAAAAGTTATGCTTTCCAAAACATTTTCGACATTTTCAAAAAAAAAAAAAAAAATTCGCCGAACCGGCCGGTTAGGCGGTCTATGCCATTCCTCGCGGCGGCCTCCCACCACCCAGCGCCTAGGCGCGATTTTTGCAACACTGCTCACCACTATACTACAACGACTCGCGCGGCAGAACAGGACAGTCACATATTACTATTTAAGTAAACCTAATCCAATGTGACACCATGGTGCGTGTGGCCATGTAATTGCAACTGAAACAAGCATTTCATAGTCGGACAAAGTACCTGTTAGGTCCCCGTAGTGTAGCGTTTTGTTCAATTTAGTCATTGTACCTTTATTTCGTGTAATTTAGTCTATTTACTTTATGATTTTGAACAATTAAGGACAATATTAACACCGATAATTTCTTCCGTTAAGTTTGTCCACGCGGCATTCGAACTGCCATGTCAGATTGTGCGATATGGCATAAAAGAGTATAAATCGGACAAAAATAATGTTAACAGCTCTGACCTTAGCTCCGTTGGTAGAGTGGTGGACTGTAGTTGGACTAATCTAAATTGGAAATCCTTAGGTCGCTGGTTTGATTCCGGCAAGTTGGATTGATGTTCTACAATATTAAGCTTTTAAAATTTTCCTTTGAAGAGCTTAAAGAAAAAAAAAAAAAAAAAAAAAAGACGCCATTGCCGGGGATTGAACCCGAGTCTCCCGCGTGACAGGCGGGGATACTCACCACTATACTACAACGACTCGCGCGGCAGAACAGGACAGTCACATATTACTATTTAAGTAAACCCAATCCAATGTGACACCATGGTGCGTGTGGCCATGTAATTGCAACTGAAACTAGCATTTCAGAGTCGGACAAAGTACCTGTTAGGTCCCCGTAGTGTAGCGTTTTGTTCAATTTAGTCATTGTACCTTTATTTCGTGTAATTTAGTCTATTTACTTTAAGATTTTGAACAATTAAGGACAATATTAACTCCGATAATTTCTTCCGTTAAGTTTGTCCACGCGGCATTCGAACTGCCATGTCAGATTGTGCGATATGGCATAAAAGAGTATAAATCGAACAAAAATAATGTTAACAGCTCTGACCTTAGCTCAGTTGGTAGAGTGGTGGACTATAGTTGGACTAATCTAAATTAGAAATCCTTAGGTCGCTGGTTTGATTCCGGCAGGTTGGATTGATGTTCTACAATATTAAGCTTTTTAGTTTTTCCTTTGAAGACCTTAAAAAAAAAAATAAAAATATGACGTCGTTGCCGAGGATCAAACCCAGGCCTCCCGCGTGATAGGCGGGGATACTCACCACTTTACTACAACGACTCGCGCAGCAGAATAGGACAGTCACATATTACTATTTAAGTAAACCCAATCAAATGTGGCATCATGGTTCGTGTGGCGATCTAATTGCAACTGAAACTAACATTTCATAGTCGGATAAAGTACCTGTTAGGTCCCTGTACTGTAGCATTTTGTTCAATTTAGTAGTTGTACCTTTATTTTGTGTAATCTAGTCCCGGTACTTTAAGATTTAGATCAATTAAGGACAACATTGACACCGATAATTTTTTCCGTTAAGTTTTTGTCTACGTGATATTCGAACTGCCATGTCGGATTGTGCGATGTGGCATAAAAGAGTACAATACGGACAAAAATATAGTTAATTGCTCTGACCTTAGCTCAGTTAGTAGTGCAGAGGACTGTAGTTTGATTAATCTAAATTGGAAATCCTTAGGTCGCTGGTTCGAATCCGGCAGGTCGGATTGATTTTTTACAATATTAAGCTTTTAAATTTTTCCTTTGAAGAGCTAAAAAAAAAAACGCTGTTGCCAGGGATCGAACTCAGGTCTCCCGCGTGACAGGCGGGAATACTCACCACCAATGATGTATAAAACGTTAGGCGCCCCCTAGGCGCCGATTTTTTTATTTATTTTTTTTAATTTTTTTTATTTTTAATAAAATTAAAAATTATAATTTTTTAAATTTAGTAATAAAACATAAGGTTGCCATAGTTGTTTCTTAGAAACTATTTACGAAAGTGGTTGTAAAATTGTTCAAAATATTGTTTTAACCATCTAAATACATAAAAAAAACTAAAATTAAGAACTAAAGAGGCATTTTTTTAAGAAATTAGTGGACCAAACCGCCTTTGGCTGTTTGCGGTGTATAGATCTCGAAAAAAAACGCGATTTAAAAAAAAAATTTGACCAAATCAGACAACCGAGTCAAAGTTATGCCTTCCAAAACATTTTTGACATTTTCAAAAAAAATAAATAAATAAATTCGCCGAACCGTCAGGTTAGGCGGTCTATGCCATTCCTCGCGGCGGCCTCCCACCGCCCAGCGCCTAGGCGCGATTTTTTCAACACTGCTCACCACTATACTACAACGACTCGCGCGGCAGAACAGGACAGTCACATATTACTATTTAAGTAAACCCTATCCAATGTGACACCATGGTGCGTGTGGCCATGTAATTGCAACTGAAACTAGCATTTCATAGTCGGACAAAGTACCTGTTAGGTCCCCGTAGTGTAGCGTTTTGTTCAACTTAGTCATTGTACCTTTATTTCGTTTAATTTAGTCTATTGACTTTAAGATTTTGAACAATTAAGGACAATATTAACACCGATAATTTCTTCCGTTAAGTTTGTCCACGCGGCATTCGAACTGCCATGTCAGATTGTGCGATATGCCATAAAAGAGTATAAATCGGACAAAAATAATGTTAACAGCTTTGACCTTAGCTCAGTTGGTAGAGTGGTGGACTTTTGTTGGACTAATCTAAATTGGAAATCCTTAGGTCGCTGGTTCGAATCCGGCAGGTCAGATTGATTTTTTACAATATTAAGCTTTTTAATTTTTCCTTTGAAGAGCTATAAAAAGAAACGCTGTTGCCGGGGATCGAACCCAGGTCTCCCGCGTGACAGGCGGGAATACTCACCACCAATGCTGCATAAAACATTAGGCGCCCCCTAGGCGCCGATTTTTTTATTTATTTTTTTTAATTTTTTTAATTTTTAATAAATTTAAAAATTAAAATTTTTTAAATTTAGTAATAAAACATAAGGTTTCCATAGTTGTTTCTTAGAAACTATTTACGAAAGTGGTTGTAAAATTGTTCAAAATATTGTTTTAACCATCTAAATACATAAAAAACTAAAATTAAGAACTAAAGAGGCATTTTTTTAAGAAATTAGTGGACCAAACCGCCTTTGGCTGTTTGCGGTGTATAGATCTCGAAAAAAAACGCGATTTAAAAAAAAAAATTGACCAAATCAGTCAACCGAGTCAAAAGTTATGCCTTCCAAAACATTTTTGACATTTTCAAAAAAAATAAATAAATAAATTCGCCGAACCGTCAGGTTAGGCGGTCTATGCCATTCCTCGCGGCGGCCTCCCACCACCCAGCGCCTAGGCGCGATTTTTTCAACACTGCTCACCACTATACTACAACGACTCGCGCGGCAGAACATGACAGTCACATATTACTATTTATGTAAACCCTATCCAATGTGACACCATGGTGCGTGTGGCCATGTAATTGCAACTGAAACAAGCATTTCATAGTCGGACAAAGTACCTGTTAGGTCCCAGTAGTGTAGCGTTTTGTTCAATTTAGTCATTGTACCTTTATTTCGTGTAATATAGTCTATTTACTTTAAGATTTTGAACAATTAAGGACAATATTAACACCGATAATTTCTTCCGTTAAGTTTGTCCACGCGGCATTCGAACTGCCATGTCAGATTGTGCGATATGCCATAAAAGAGTATAAATCGGACAAAAATAATGTTAACAGCTCTGACCTTAGCTCAGTTGGTAGAGTGGTGGACTTTTGTTGGACTAATCTAAATTGGAAATCTTTAGGTCGCTGGTTCGAATCCGGCAGGTCAGATTGATTTTTTACAATATTAAGCTTTTTAATTTTTCCTTTGAAGAGCTAAAAAAAGAAACGCTGTTGCCGGGGATCGAACCCAGGTCTCCCGCGTGACAGGCGGGAATACTCACCACCAATGCTGCATAAAACGTTAGGCGCCCCCTAGGCGCCGATTTTTTTATTTATTTTTTTTAATTTTTTTTATTTTTAATAAAATTAAAAATTAAAATTTTTTAAATTTAGTAATAAAACATAAGGTTTCCATAGTTGTTTCTTTGAAACTATTTACGAAAGTGGTTGTAAAATTGTTCAAAATATTGTTTTAACCATCTAAATACATAAAAAAAACAAAAATTAAGAACTAAAGAGGCATTTTTTTGAGAAATTAGTGGACCAAACCGCCTTTGGCTGTTTGCGGTGTATAGATCTCGAAAAAATACGCGATTTGAAAAAAAATTTGACCAAATCAGACAACCGATTCAAAAGTTATGCCTTCCAAAACATTTTCGACATTTTCAAAAAAAAAAAAAAAATCGCCGAACCGGCCGGTTGGGCGGTCTATGCCATTCCTCGCGGCGGCCTCCCACCGCCCAGCGCCTAGGCGCGATTTTTGCAACACTGCTCACCACTATACTACAACGACTCGCGCGGCAGAACAGGACAGTCACATATTTCTATTTAAGTAAACCCTATCCAATGTGACACCATGGTGCGTGTGGCCATGTAATTGCAACTGGAACTAGCATTTCATAGTCGGACAAAGTACCTGTTAGGTCCCCGTAGTGTAGCGTTTTGTTCAATTTAGTCATTGTACCTTTATTTCGTGTAATTTAGTGTATTTACTTTAAGATTTTGAACAATTAACGACAATATTAACACCGATAATTTCTTCCGTTAAGTTTGTCCACGCGGCATTCGAACTGCCATGTCAGATTGTGTGATATGGCATAAAAGAGTATAAATCGGACAAAAATAATGTTAACAGCTCTGACCTTAGCTCAGTTGGTAGAGTGGTGGACTGTAGTTGGACTAATCTAAATTGGAAATCCTTAGGTCGCTGGTTTGATTCCGGCAGGTTGGATTGATGTTCTACAATATTAAGCTTTTTAATTTTTCCTTTGAAGAGCTTAAAAAAAAAAAGAAAAAAAAAAAAAAAAAGACGCCATTGCCAGGAATCGAACCCAGGTCTTCCGCGCGACAAGCGGGGATACTCACCACTATACTACAACGACTCGCACAACAAAACAGGACAGTCACATATTACTATTTAAGTAAACCCAATCCAATGTGACACCATGGTGCGTGTGGCCATGTAATTGCAACTGAAACTAGCATTTCATAGTCGGACAAAGTACCTGTTAGGTCCCCGTAGTGTAGCGTTTTGTTCAATTTAGTCATTATACCTTTATTTCGTGTAATTTAGTCTATTTACTTTAAGATTTTGAACAATTAATGACAATATTAACACCGATAATTTCTTCCGTTAAGTTTGTCCACGCGGCATTCGAACTGCCATGTCAGATTGTGCGATATGCCATAAAAGAGTATAAATCGGACAAAAATAATGTTAACAGCTCTGACCTTAGCTCAGTTGGTAAAGTGGTGGACTTTTGTTGGACTAATCTAAATTGGAAATCCTTAGGTCGCTAGTTCGAATCCGGCAGGTCGGATTGATTTTTTACAATATTAAGCTTTTTGATTTTTCCTTTGAAGAGCTAAAAAAAGAAATGATGTTGCCGGGGATCAAACCCAGGTCTCCCGCGTGACAGGCGGGAATACTCACCACCAATGCTGCATAAAACGTTAAGCGCCCCCTAGGCGCCGATTTTTTTATTTATTTTTTTTAATTTTTTTAATTTTTAATAAAATGAAAAATTAAAATTTTTTAAATTTAGTAATAGAACATAAGGTTTCCATAGTTGTTTCTTAGAAACTATTTACGAAAGTGGTTGTAAAATTGTTCAAAATATTGTTTTAACCATCTAAATACATAAAAAACTAAAATTAAGAACTAAAGAGGCATTTTTTTGAGAAATTAGTGGACCAAACCGCCTTTGGCTGTTTGCGGTGTATAGATCTCGAAAAAAAACGCGATTTAAAAAAAAAAAATTGACCAAATCAGACAACCGAGTCAAAAGTTATGCCTTCCAAAACATTTTTGACATTTTCAAAAAAAATAAATAAATAAATTTGCCGAACCGGCAGGTTAGGCGGTCTATGCCATTCCTCGCAGCGGCCTCCCACCGCCCAGCGCCTAGGCGCGATTTTTTCAACACTGCTCACCACTATACTACAACGACTCGCGCGGCAGAACAGGACAATAACATATTACTATTTAAGTAAACCCTATCCAATGTGACACCATGGTGCGTGTGGCCATGTAATTGCAACTGAAACTAGCATTTCATAGTCGGACAAAGTACCTGTTAGGTCCCCGTAGTGTAGCGTTTTGTTCAATTTAGTCATTGTACCTTTATTTCGTGTAATTTAGTCTATTTACTTTAAGATTTTGAACAATTAAGGACAATATTAACACCGATAATTTCTTCCGTTAAGTTTGTCCACGCGGCATTCGAACTGCCATGTCAGATTGTGCGATATGCCATAAAAGAGTATAAATCGGACAAAAATAATGTTAACAGCTCTGACCTTAGCTCAGTTGGTAGAGTGGTGGACTTTTGTTGGACTAATCTAAATTGGAAATCCTTAGGTCGCTGGTTCGAATCCGGCAGGTCGGATTGATTTTTTACAATATTAAGCTTTTTAATTTTTCCTTTGAAGAGCTCAAAAAAGAAACGCTGTTGCCGGGGATCGAACCCAGGTCTCCCGCGTGACAGGCGGGAATACTCACCACCAATGCTGCATAAAACGTTAGGCGCCCCCTAGGCGCCGATTTTTTTATTTATTTTTTTTAATTTTTTTTATTTTTAATAAAATTAAAAATTAAATTTTTTAAATTTAGTAATAAAACATAAGGTTTCCATAGTTGTTTCTTAGAAACTATTTACGAAAGTGGTTGTAAAATTGTTCAAAATATTGTTTTAACCATCCAAATACATAAAAAAAAACTAAAATTAAGAACTAAAGAGGCATTTTTTTGAGAAATTAGTGGACCAAACCGCCTTTGGCTGTTTGCAGTGTATAGATCTCGAAAAAATACGCGATTTGAAAAAAAAATTTGACCAAATCAGACAACCGATTCAAAAGTTATGCCTTCCAAAACATTTTCGACATTTTCAAAAAAAAAAAAAAAATTCGCCGAAACGGCCAGTTGGGCGGTCTATGCCATTCCTCGCGGCGGCCTCCCACCGCCCAGCGTCTAGGCGCGATTTTTGCAACACTGCTCACCACTATACTACAACGACTCGCGCGGCAGAACAGGACAGTCACATATTTCTATTTAAGTAAACCCTATCCAATGTGACACCATGGTGCGTGTGGCCATGTAATTGCAACTGAAACTAGCATTTCATAGTCGGACAAAGTACCTGTTAGGTCCCCGTAGTGTAGCGTTTTGTTCAATTTAGTCATTGTACCTTTATTTCGTGTAATTTAGTCTATTTACTTTAAGATTTTGAACAATTAAGGACAATATTAACACCGATAATTTCTTCCGTTAAGTTTGTCCACGCGGCATTCGAACTGCCATGTCAGATTGTGCGATATGCCATAAAAGAGTATAAATCGGACAAAAATAATGTTAACAGCTCTGACCTTAGCTCAGTTGGTAGAGTGGTGGACTTTTGTTGGACTAATCTAAATTGGAAATCCTTAGGTCGCTGGTTCGAATCCGGCAGGTCGGATTGATTTTTTACAATATTAAGCTTTTTAATTTTTCCTTTGAAGAGCTCAAAAAAGAAACGCTGTTGCCGGGGATCGAACCCAGGTCTCCCGCGTGACAGGCGGGAATACTCACCACCAATGCTGCATAAAACGTTAGGCGCCCCCTAGGCGCCGATTTTTTTATTTATTTTTTTTAATTTTTTTTATTTTTAATAAAATTAAAAATTAAATTTTTTAAATTTAGTAATAAAACATAAGGTTTCCATAGTTGTTTCTTAGAAACTATTTACGAAAGTGGTTGTAAAATTGTTCAAAATATTGTTTTAACCATCCAAATACATAAAAAAAACTAAAATTAAGAACTAAAGAGGCATTTTTTTGAGAAATTAGTGGACCAAACCGCCTTTGGCTGTTTGCAGTGTATAGATCTCGAAAAAATACGCGATTTGAAAAAAAAATTTGACAAAATCAGACAACCGATTCAAAAGTTATGCCTTCCAAAACATTTTCGACATTTTCAAAAAAAAAAAAAAAAATTCGCCGAAACGGCCAGTTGGGCGGTCTATGCCATTCCTCGCGGCGGCCTCCCACCGCCCAGCGTCTAGGCGCGATTTTTGCAACACTGCTCACCACTATACTACAACGACTCGCGCGGCAGAACAGGACAGTCACATATTTCTATTTAAGTAAACCCTATCCAATGTGACACCATGGTGCGTGTGGCCATGTAATTGCAACTGGAACTAGCATTTCATAGTCGGACAAAGTACCTGTTAGGTCCCCGTAGTGTAGCGTTTTGTTCAATTTAGTCATTGTACCTTTATTTCGTGTAATTTAGTCTATTTACTTTAAGATTTTGAACAATTAAGGACAATATTAACACCGATAATTTCTTCCGTTAAGTTTGTCTATGCGGCATTCGAACTGCCATGTCAGATTGTGCGATATGGCATAAAAGAGTATAAATCGGACAAAAATAATGTTAACAGCTCTGACCTTAGGTCAGTTGGTAGAGTGGTGGACTGTAGTTGGACTAATCTAAATTGGAAATCCTTAGGTCGCTGGTTTGATTCCGGCACGTTGGATTGATGTTCTACAATATTAAGCTTTTTAATTTTTCCTTTGAAGAGTTTAAAAAAAAAAAAAAAAAAAGACGCCGTTGCCGGGGATTGAACACGGGTCTCCCGGGTGACTGGCGGGGATACTCACCACTATACTACAACAACTCGCGCGGCAGAACAGGGCAGTCACATATTACTATTTAAGTAAACCCAATCCAATGTGACACCATGGTGCGTGTGGCCATGTAATTGCAACTGAAACTAGCATTTCATAGTGGGACAAAGTACCTGTTAGGTCCCCGTAGTGTAGCGTTTTGTTCAATTTAGTCATTATACCTTTATTTCGGGTAATTTAGTCTATTTACTTTAAGATTTTAAACAATTAAGGACAATATTAACACCGATAATTTCTTCCGTTAAGTTTGTCCACGCGGCATTCGAACTGCCATGTCAGATTGTGCGATATGGCATAAAAGAGTATAAATCGGACAAAAATAATGTTAACAGCTCTGACCTTAGCTCAGTTGGTAGAGTGGTGGACTGTAGTTGGACTAATCTAAATTGGAAATCCTTAGGTCGCTGGTTTGATTCCGGCAGGTTGGATTGTTGTTCTACAATATTAAGCTTTTTAATTTTTCCTTTGAAGAGTTTAAAAAAAAAAAAAAAAAGACGCCGTTGCCGGGGATTAAACCCGGGTCTCCCGGGTGACTGGCGGGGATACTCGCCACTATACGACAACGACTCGCGCGGCAGAACAGGGTAGTCACATATTACTATTTAAGTAAACCCAATCCAATGTGACACCATGGTGCGTGTGGCCATGTAATTGCAACTGAAACTAGCATTTCATAGTGGGACAAAGTACCTGTTAGGTCCCCGTAGTGTAGCGTTTTGTTCAATTTAGTCATTATACCTTTATTTCGGGTAATTTAGTCTATTTACTTTAATATTTTGAACAATTAAGGACAATATTAACACCGATAATTTCTTCCGTTAAGTTTGTCCACGCGGCATTCGAACTGCCATGTCAGATTGTGCGATATGCCATAAAAGAGTATAAATCGGACAAAAATAATGTTAACAGCTCTGACCTTAGCTCAGTTGGTAGAGTGGTGGACTTTTGTTGGACTAATCTAAATTGGAAATCCTTAGGTCGCTAGTTCGAATCCGGCAGGTCGGATTGATTTTTTACAATATTAATCTTTTTAATTTTTCCTTTGAAGAGCTAAAAAAAGAAACGCTGTTGCCGGGGATCGAACCCAGGTATCCCGCGTGACAGGCGGGAATACTCACCACCAATGCTGCATAAAACATTAGGCGTCCCCTAGGCGCCGATTTTTTTATTTATTTTTTTTAATTTTTTTAATTTTTAATAAAATTAAAAATTAAAATTTTTTAAATTTAGTAATAAAACATAAGGTTTCCATAGTTGTTTCTTAGAAACTATTTACGAAAGTGGTTGTAAAATTGTTCAAAATATTGTTTTAACCATGTAAATACATAAAAAACTAAAATTAAGAACTAAAGAGGCATTTTTTTGAGAAATGAGTGGACCAAACCGCCTTTGGCTGTTTGCGGTGTATAGATCTCGAAAAAATACGCGATTTAAAAAAAAATTTGACCAAATCAGACAACCGAGTCAAAAGTTATGCCTTCCAAAACATTTTTGACATTTCCAAAAAAAAATAAATAAATAAATTCGCCGAACCGGCAGGTTAGGCGGTCTATGCCATTACTCGCGGCGGCCTCCCACCGCCCAGCGCCTAGGCGCGATTTTTTCAATACTGCTCACCACTATACTACAACGACTCGCGCGGCAGAACAGGACAGTCACATATTACTATTTAAGTAAACCCTATCCAATGTGACACCATGGTGCGTGTGGCAATGTAATTGCAACTGAAACTAGCATTTCATAGTCGGACAAAGTACCTGTTAGGTCCCCGTAGTGTAGCGTTTTGTTCAATTTAGTCATTATACCTTTATTTCGGGTAATTTAGTCTATTTACTTTAAGATTTTGAACAATTAAGGACAATATTAACACCGATAATTTCTTCCGTAAAGTTTGTCCACGCGGCATTCGAACTGCCATGTCAGATTGTGCGATATGCCATAAAAGAGTATAATTCGGACAAAAATAATGTTAACAGCTCTGACCTTAGCTCAGTTGGTAGAGTGGTGGACTTTTGTTGGACTAATCAAAATTGGAAATCCTTAGGTCGCTAGTTCGAATCCGGCAGGTCGGATTGATTTTTTACAATATTAAGCTTTTTAATTTTTCCTTTGAAGAGCTAAAAAAAGAAACGCTGTTGCCGGGGATCGAACCCAGGTCTCCCGCGTGACAGGCGGGAATACTCACCACCAATGCTGCATAAAACGTTAGGCGCCCCCTAGGCGCCGATTTTTTTATTTATTTTTTTTAATTTTTTTAATTTTTAATAAAATTAAAAATTAAAATTTTTTAAATTTAGTAATAAAACATAAGGTTTCCATAGTTGTTTCTTAGAAACTATTTACGAAAGTGGTTGTAAAATTGTTCAAAATATTGTTTTAACCATGTAAATACATAAAAAACTAAAATTAAGAACTAAAGAGGCATTTTTTTGAGAAATTAGTGGACAAAACCGCCTTCGGCTGTTTGCGGTGTATAGATCTCGAAAAAATACGCGATTTAAAAAAAAATTTGACCAAATCAGACTACCGAGTCAAAAGTTATGCCTTCCAAAACATTTTCGACATTTTCAAAAAAAAAAAAAAAAAATTCGCCGAACCGGCCGGTTAGGCGGTCTATGCCATTCCTCGCGGCGGCCTCCCACCGCCCAGCGCCTAGGCGCGATTTTTGCAACACTGCTCACCACTATACTACAACGACTCGCGCGGCAGAACAGGACAGTCACATATTTCTATTTAAGTAAACCCTATCCAATGTGACACCATGGTGCGTGTGGCCATGTAATTGCAACTGGAACTAGCATTTCATAGTCGGACAAAGTACCTGTTAGGTCCCCGTAGTGTAGCGTTTTGTTCAATTTAGTCATTGTACCTTTATTTCGTGTAATTTAGTCTATTTACTTTAAGATTTTGAACAATTAAGGACAATATTAACACCGATAATTTCTTCCGTTAAGTTTGTCTATGCGGCATTCGAACTGCCATGTCAGATTGTGCGATATGGCATAAAAGAGTATAAATCGGACAAAAATAATGTTAACAGCTCTGACCTTAGGTCAGTTGGTAGAGTGGTGGACTGTAGTTGGACTAATCTAAATTGGAAATCCTTAGGTCGCTGGTTTGATTCCGGCACGTTGGATTGATGTTCTACAATATTAAGCTTTTTAATTTTTCCTTTGAAGAGTTTAAAAAAAAAAAAAAAAAAGACGCCGTTGCCGGGGATTGAACACGGGTCTCCCGGGTGACTGGCGGGGATACTCACCACTATACTACAACAACTCGCGCGGCAGAACAGGGCAGTCACATATTACTATTTAAGTAAACCCAATCCAATGTGACACCATGGTGCGTGTGGCCATGTAATTGCAACTGAAACTAGCATTTCATAGTGGGACAAAGTACCTGTTAGGTCCCCGTAGTGTAGCGTTTTGTTCAATTTAGTCATTATACCTTTATTTCGGGTAATTTAGTCTATTTACTTTAAGATTTTAAACAATTAAGGACAATATTAACACCGATAATTTCTTCCGTTAAGTTTGTCCACGCGGCATTCGAACTGCCATGTCAGATTGTGCGATATGGCATAAAAGAGTATAAATCGGACAAAAATAATGTTAACAGCTCTGACCTTAGCTCAGTTGGTAGAGTGGTGGACTGTAGTTGGACTAATCTAAATTGGAAATCCTTAGGTCGCTGGTTTGATTCCGGCAGGTTGGATTGTTGTTCTACAATATTAAGCTTTTTAATTTTTCCTTTGAAGAGTTTAAAAAAAAAAAAAAAAGACGCCGTTGCCGGGGATTAAACCCGGGTCTCCCGGGTGACTGGCGGGGATACTCGCCACTATACGACAACGACTCGCGCGGCAGAACAGGGTAGTCACATATTACTATTTAAGTAAACCCAATCCAATGTGACACCATGGTGCCTGTGGCCATGTAATTGCAACTGAAACTAGCATTTCATAGTGGGACAAAGTACCTGTTAGGTCCCCGTAGTGTAGCGTTTTGTTCAATTTAGTCATTATACCTTTATTTCGGGTAATTTAGTCTATTTACTTTAATATTTTGAACAATTAAGGACAATATTAACACCGATAATTTCTTCCGTTAAGTTTGTCCACGCGGCATTCGAACTGCCATGTCAGATTGTGCGATATGCCATAAAAGAGTATAAATCGGACAAAAATAATGTTAACAGCTCTGACCTTAGCTCAGTTGGTAGAGTGGTGGACTTTTGTTGGACTAATCTAAATTGGAAATCCTTAGGTCGCTAGTTCGAATCCGGCAGGTCGGATTGATTTTTTACAATATTAAGCTTTTTAATTTTTCCTTTGAAGAGCTAAAAAAAGAAACGCTGTTGCCGGGGATCGAACCCAGGTATCCCGCGTGACAGGCGGGAATACTCACCACCAATGCTGCATAAAACATTAGGCGTCCCCTAGGCGCCGATTTTTTTTTTTATTTTTTTTAATTTTTTTAATTTTTAATAAAATTAAAAATTAAAATTTTTTAAATTTAGTAATAAAACATAAGGTTTCCATAGTTGTTTCTTAGAAACTATTTACGAAAGTGGTTGTAAAATTGTTCAAAATATTGTTTTAACCATGTAAATACATAAAAAACTAAAATTAAGAACTAAAGAGGCATTTTTTTGAGAAATGAGTTGACCAAACCGCCTTTGGCTGTTTGCGGTGTATAGATCTCGAAAAAATACGCGATTTAAAAAAAATTTGACCAAATCAGACAACCGAGTCAAAAGTTATGCCTTCCAAAACATTTTTGACATTTCCAAAAAAAAATAAATAAATAAATTCGCCGAACCGGCAGGTTAGGCGGTCTATGCCATTACTCGCGGCGGCCTCCCACCGCCCAGCGCCTAGGCGCGATTTTTTCAATACTGCTCACCACTATACTACAACGACTCGCGCGGCAGAACAGGACAGTCACATATTACTATTTAAGTAAACCCTATCCAATGTGACACCATGGTGCGTGTGGCAATGTAATTGCAACTGAAACTAGCATTTCATAGTCGGACAAAGTACCTGTTAGGTCCCCGTAGTGTAGCGTTTTGTTCAATTTAGTCATTATACCTTTATTTCGGGTAATTTAGTCTATTTACTTTAAGATTTTGAACAATTAAGGACAATATTAACACCGATAATTTCTTCCGTAAAGTTTGTCCACGCGGCATTCGAACTGCCATGTCAGATTGTGCGATATGCCATAAAAGAGTATAATTCGGACAAAAATAATGTTAACAGCTCTGACCTTAGCTCAGTTGGTAGAGTGGTGGACTTTTGTTGGACTAATCAAAATTGGAAATCCTTAGGTCGCTAGTTCGAATCCGGCAGGTCGGATTGATTTTTTACAATATTAAGCTTTTTAATTTTTCCTTTGAAGAGCTAAAAAAAGAAACGCTGTTGCCGGGGATCGAACCCAGGTCTCCCGCGTGACAGGCGGGAATACTCACCACCAATGCTGCATAAAACGTTAGGCGCCCCCTAGGCGCCGATTTTTTTATTTATTTTTTTTAATTTTTTTAATTTTTAATAAAATTAAAAATTAAAATTTTTTAAATTTAGTAATAAAACATAAGGTTTCCATAGTTGTTTCTTAGAAACTATTTACGAAAGTGGTTGTAAAATTGTTCAAAATATTGTTTTAACCATGTAAATACATAAAAAACTAAAATTAAGAACTAAAGAGGCATTTTTTTGAGAAATTAGTGGACAAAACCGCCTTCGGCTGTTTGCGGTGTATAGATCTCGAAAAAATACGCGATTTAAAAAAAAATTTGACCAAATCAGACTACCGAGTCAAAAGTTATGCCTTCCAAAACATTTTCGACATTTTCAAAAAAAAAAAAAAAAATTCGCCGAACCGGCCGGTTAGGCGGTCTATGCCATTCCTCGCGGCGGCCTCCCACCGCCCAGTGCCTAGGCGCGATTTTTGCAACACTGCTCACCACTATACTACAACGACTCGCGCGGCAGAACAGGACAGTCACATATTACTATTTAAGTAAACCCTATCCAATGTGACACCATGGTGCGTGTAGCCATGTAATTGCAACTGAAACTAGCATTTCATAGTCGGACAAAGTACCTGTTAGGTCCCCGTAGTGTAGCGTTTTGTTCAATTTAGTCATTGTACCTTTATTTCGTGTAATTTAGTCTATTTACTTTAAGATTTTGAACAAATAAGGACAATATTAACACCAATAATTTCTTCCGTTAAGTTTGTCCACGCGGCATTTGAACTGCCATGTCAGATTGTGCGATATGGCATAAAAGAGTATAAATCGGACAAAAATAATGTTAACAGCTCTGACCTTAGCTCAGTTGGTAGAGTGGTGGACTGTAGTTGGACTAATCTAAATTGGAAATCCTTAGGTCGCTGGTTAGATTCCGGCAGGTTGGATTGATGTTCAACAATATTAAGCTTTTTAATTTTTCCTTTGAAGAGCTTAAAAAAAAAAAAAAAAGACGCCGTTGTCGGGGATCAAACCCGGGTCTCCCGCGTGACAGGCGGGGATACTCACCACTATACTACAACGACTCGCGCGGCAAAACAGAACAGTCACATATTACTATTTAAGTAAACCCAATGCAATGTGACACCATGGTGCGTGTGGCCATGTAATTGCAACTGAAACTAGCATTTCATAGTCGGACAAAGTACCTGTTAGGTCCCCGTAGTGTAGCGTTTTGTTCAATTTAGTCATTGTACCTTTATTTCGTGTAATTTAGTCTATTTGCTTTAAGACTTTTAACAATTAAGGACAATATTAACACCGATAATTTCTTCCGTTAAGTTTGTCCACGCGGCATTCGAACTGCCATGTCAGATTGTGCGATATGCCATAAAAGAGTATAAATCGGACAAAAATAATGTTAACAGCTCTGACCTTAGCTTAGTTGGTAGAGTGGTGGACTTTTGTTGGACTAATCTAAATTGGAAATCCTTAGGTCGCTAGTTCGAATCCGGCAGGTCGGATTGATTTTTTACAATATTAAGCTTTTTGATTTTTCCTTTGAAGAGCTAAAAAAAGAAACGCTGTTGCCGGGGATCGAACCCAGGTCTCCCGCGTGACAGGCGGGAATACTCACCACCAATGCTGCATAAAACGTTAGGCGCCCCCTAAGCGCCGATTTTTTTATTTATTTTTTTTAATTTTTTTAATTTTTAATAAAATTAAAAATTAAAATTTTTTAAATTTAGTAATAAAACATAAGGTTTCCATAGTTGTTTCTTAGAAACTATTTACGAAAGTGGTTGTAAAATTGTTCAAAATATTGTTTTAACCATGTAAATACATAAAAAACTAAAATTAAGAACTAAAGAGGCATTTTTTTGAGAAATTAGTGGACCAAACCGCCTTCGGCTGTTTGCGGTGTATAGATCTCGAAAAAATACGCGATTTAAAAAAAAATTTGACCAAATCAGACAACCGAGTCAAAAGTTATGCCTTCAAAAACATTTTTGACATTTTCAAAAAAAAATAAATAAATAAATTCGCCGAACCGGCAGGTTAGGCGGTCTATGGCATTCCTCGCGGCGGCCTCCCACCGCCCAGCGCCTAGGCGCGATTTTTTCAATACTGCTCACCACTATACTACAACGACTCGCGCGGCAGAACAGGACAGTCACATATTACTATTTAAGTAAACCTTATCCAATGTGACACCATGGTGCGTGTGGCAATGTAATTGCAACTGAAACTAGCATTTCATAGTCGGACAAAGTACCTGTTAGGTCCCCGTAGTGTAGCGTTTTGTTCAATTTAGTCATTATACCTTTATTTCGGGTAATTTAGTCTATTTACTTTAAGATTTTGAACAATTAAGGACAATATTAACACCGATAATTTCTTCCGTAAAGTTTGTCCACGCGGCATTCGAACTGCCATGTTAGATTGTGCGATATGCCATAAAAGAGTATAAATCGGACAAAAATAATGTTAACAGCTCTGACCTTAGCTCAGTTAGTAGAGGGGTGGACTTTTGTTGGACTAATCTAAATTGGAAATCCTTAGGTCGCTAGTTCGAATCCGGCAGGTCGGATTGATTTTTTACAATATTAAGCTTTTTAATTTTTCCTTTGAAGAGCTAAAAAAAGAAACGCTGTTGCCGGGGATCGAACCCAGGTCTCCCGCGTGACAGGCGGGAATACTCACCACCAATGCTGCATAAAACGTTAGGCGCCCCCTAGGCGCCGATTTTTTTATTTATTTTTTTTAATTTTTTTTAATTTTTAATAAAATTAAAAATTAAAATTTTTTAAATTTAGTAATAAAACATAAGGTTTCCATAGTTGTTTCTTAGAAACTATTTACGAAAGTGGTTGTAAAATTGTTCAAAATATTGTTTTAACCATGTAAATACATAAAAAACTAAAATTAAGAACTAAAGAGGCATTTTTTTGAGAAATTAGTGGACAAAACCGCCTTCGGCTGTTTGCGGTGTATAGATCTCGAAAAAATACGCGATTTAAAAAAAAATTTGACCAAATCAGACTACCGAGTCAAAAGTTATGCCTTCCAAAACATTTTCGACATTTTCAAAAAAAAAAAAAAAAATTCGCCGAACCGGCCGGTTAGGCGGTCTATGCCATTCCTCGCGGCGGCCTCCCACCGCCCAGCGCCTAGGCGCGATTTTTGCAACACTGCTCACCACTATACTACAACGACTCGCGCGGCAGAACAGGACAGTCACATATTACTATTTAAGTAAACCCTATCCAATGTGACACCATGGTGCGTGTGGCCATGTAATTGCAACTGAAACTAGCATTTCATAGTCGGACAAAGTACCTGTTAGGTCCCCGTAGTGTAGCGTTTTGTTCAATTTAGTCATTGTACCTTTATTTCGTGTAATTTAGTCTATTTACTTTAAGATTTTGAACAAATAAGGACAATATTAACACTAATAATTTCTTCCGTTAAGTTTGTCCACGCGGCATTTGAATTGCCATGTCAGATTGTGCGATATGGCATAAAAGAGTATAAATCGGACAAAAATAATGTTAACAGCTCTGACCTTAGCTCAGTTGGTAGAGTGGTGGACTGTAGTTGGACAAATCTAAATTGGAAATCCTTAGGTCGCTGGTTAGATTCCGGCAGGTTGGATTGATGTTCAACAATATTAAGCTTTTTAATTTTTCCTTTGAAGAGCTTAAAAAAAAAAAAAAAAAGACGCCGTTGCCAAGGATCGAACCTGGGTCTCCCGCGTGACAGGCGGGGATACTCACCACTATACTACAACGACTCGCACAGCAAAATAGAACAGTCACATATTACTATTTAAGTAAACCCAATGCAATGTGACACCATGGTGCGTGTGGCCATGTAATTGCAACTGAAACTAGCATTTCATAGTCGGACAAAGTACCTGTTAGGTCCCCGTAGTGTAGCGTTTTGTTCAATTTAGTCATTGTACCTTTATTTCGTGTAATTTAGTCTATTTGCTTTAAGACTTTTAACAATTAAGGACAATATTAACACCGATAATTTCTTCCGTTAAGTTTGTCCACGCGGCATTCGAACTGCCATGTCAGATTGTGCGATATGGCATAAAAGAGTATAAATCGGACAAAAATAATGTTAACAGCTCTGACCTTAGCTCAGTTGGTAGAGTGGTGGACTTTTGTTGGACTAATCTAAATTGGAAATCCTTAGGTCGCTAGTTCGAATCCGGCAGGTCGGATTGATTTTTTACAATATTAAGCTTTTTGATTTTTCCTTTGAAGAGCTAAAAAAAGAAACGCTGTTGCCGGGGATCGAACCCAGGTCTCCCGCGTGACAGGCGGGAATACTCACCACCAATGCTGCATAAAACGTTAGGCGCCCCCTAAGCGCCGATTTTTTTATTTATTTTTTTTAATTTTTTTAATTTTTAATAAAATTAAAAATTAAAATTTTTTAAATTTAGTAATAAAACATAAGGTTTCCATAGTTGTTTCTTAGAAACTATTTACGAAAGTGGTTGTAAAATTGTTCAAAATATTGTTTTAACCATGTAAATACATAAAAAACTAAAATTAAGAACTAAAGAGGCATTTTTTTGAGAAATTAGTGGACAAAACCGCCTTCGGCTGTTTGCGGTGTATAGATCTCGAAAAAATACGCGATTTAAAAAAAAATTTGACCAAATCAGACTACCGAGTCAAAAGTTATGCCTTCCAAAACATTTTCGACATTTTCAAAAAAAAAAAAAAAAATTCGCCGAACCGGCCGGTTAGGCGGTCTATGCCATTCCTCGCGGCGGCCTCCCACCGCCCAGCGCCTAGGCGCGATTTTTGCAACACTGCTCACCACTATACTACAACGACTCGCGCGGCAGAACAGGACAGTCACATATTACTATTTAAGTAAACCCTATCCAATGTGACACCATGGTGCGTGTGGCCATGTAATTGCAACTGAAACTAGCATTTCATAGTCGGACAAAGTACCTGTTAGGTCCCCGTAGTGTAGCGATTTGTTCAATTTAGTCATTGTACCTTTATTTCGTGTAATTTAGTCTATTTACTTTAAGATTTTGAACAAATAAGGACAATATTAACACTGATAATTTCTTCCGTTAAGTTTGTCCACGCGGCATTTGAACTGCCAGGTCAGATTGTGCGATATGGCATAAAAGAGTATAAATCGGACAAAAATAATGTTAACAGCTCTGACCTTAGCTCAGTTGGTAGAGTGGTGGACTGTAGTTGGACTAATCTAAATTGGAAATCCTTAGGTCGCTGGTTAGATTCCGGCAGGTTGGATTGATGTTCTACAATATTAAGCTTTTTAATTTTTCCTTTGAAGAGCTTAAAAAAAAAAAAAAAAAGACGCCGTTGCCGGGGATCGAACCCGGGTCTCCCGCGTGACAGGCAGGGATACTCACCACTATACTACAACGACTCGCACAGCAAAATAGAACAGTCACATATTACTATTTAAGTAAACCCAATGCAATAAGACACCATGGTGCGTGTGGCCATGTAATTGCAACTGAAACTAGCATTTCATAGTCGGACAAAGTACCTGTTAGGTCCCCGTAGTGTAGCGTTTTGTTCAATTTAGTCATTGTACCTTTATTTCGTGTAATTTAGTCTATTTGCTTTAAGACTTTTAACAATTAAGGACAATATTAACACGATAATTTCTTCCGTTAAGTTTGTCCACGCGGCATTCGAACTGCCATGTCAGATTGTGCGATATGCCAAAAAAGAGTATAAATCGGACAAAAATAATGTTAACAGCTCTGACCTTAGCTCAGTTGGTAGAGTGGTGGACTTTAGTTGCACTAATCTAAATTGGAAATCCTTAGGTCGCTAGTTCGAATCCGGCAGGTTAGATTGATTTTTTACAATATTAAGCTTTTTAATTTTTCCTTTGAAGAGCTAAAAAAAGAAACGCTGTTGCCTGGGATCGAACCCAGGTCTCCCGCGTGACAGGCGGGAATACTCACCACCAATGCTGCATAAAACGTTAGGCGCCCCCTAGGCGCCGATTTTTTTATTTATTTTTTTTAATTTTTTTAATTTTTAATAAAATTAAAAATTAAAATTTTTTAAATTTAGTAATAAAACATAAGGTTTCCATAGTTGTTTCTTAGAAACTATTTACGAAAGTGGTTGTAAAATTGTTCAAAATATTGTTTTAACCTTCTAAATACATAAAAAACTAAAATTAAGAACTAAAGAGGCATTTTTTTGAGAAATTAGTGGAGCAAACCGCATTCGGCTGTTTGCGGTGTATAGATCTCGAAAAAATACGCGATTTGAAAAAAAAATTTGACCAAATCAGACAACCGAGTCAAAAGTTATGCCTTCCAAAACATTTTCGACATTTTCAAAAAAAAAAAAAAATTCGCCGAACCGGCCGGTTTGGCGGTCTATGCCATTCCTCGCGGCGGCCTCCCACCGCCCAGCGCCTAGGCGCGATTTTTGCATCACTGCTCACCACTATACTACAATGACTCGCGCGGCAGAACAGGACAATCACATATTACTATTTAAGTAAACCCTATCCAGTGTGACACCATGGTGCGTGTGGCCATGTAATTGCAACTGAAACTAGCATTTCATAGTCGGACAAAGTACCTGTTAGGTCCCCGAAGTGTAGCGTTTTGTTCAATTTAGTCATTGTACCTTTATTTCGTGTAATTTAGTCTATTTACTTTAAGATTTTGAACAATTAAGGACAATATTAACACCGATAATTTCTTCCGTTAAGTTTGTCCACGCGGCATTTGAACTGCCATGTCAGATTGTGCGATATGGCATAAAAGAGTATAAATCGGACAAAAATAATGTTAACAGCTCTGACCTTCGCTCAGTTGGTAGAGTGGTGGACTATACTAGGACTAATCTAAATTGGAAATCCTTAGGTCGCTGGTTAGATTCCGGCTGGTTGGATTGATGTTCTACAATATTAAGCTTTTTAATTTTTCATTTGAAGAGCTTAAAAAAAAAAAAAAAAAAAAAAACGCGTTTGCCCAGGATCGAACCCGGGTCTCCCGCGTGACAGGCGGGGATACTCACCACTATACTACAATGACTCGCGCGGTAAAACAGAACAGTCACATATTACTATTTAAGTAAACCCAATGCAATGTGACACCATGGTGCGTGTGGCCATGTAATTGCAACTGAAACTAGCATTTCATAGTCGGACAAAGTACCTGTTACGTCCCCGTAGTGTAGCGTTTTGTTCAATTTAGTCATTGTACCTTTATTTCGTGTAATTTAGTCTATTTGCTTTAAGATTTTTAACAATTAAGGACAATATTAACACCGATAATTTCTTCCGTTAAGTTTGTCCACGCGGCATTCGAACTGCCATGTCAGATTGTGCGATATGCCATAAAAGAGTATAAATCGGACAAAAATAATGTTAACAGCTCTGACCTTAGCTCAGTTGGTAGAGTGGTGGACTATAGTTGGATTAATCTAAATTGGAAATCCTTAGGTCGCTGGTTTGAATCTGGCAGGTCGGATTAATTTTTTACAATATCAAGCTTTTTAATTTTTCCTTTGAAGAGCTAAAAAAAGAAACGCTGTTGCCGGGGATCGAACCCAGGTCTCCCGCGTGACAGGCGGGAATACTCACCACCAATGCTGCATAAAACGTTAGGCGCCCCCTAGGCGCCGATTTTTTTATTTATTTTTTTTAATTTTTTTAATTTTTAATAAAATTAAAAATTAAAATTTTTTAAATTTAGTAATAAAACATAAGGTTTCCATAGTTGTTTCTTAGAAACTATTTACGAAAGTGGTTGTAAAATTGTTCAAAATATTGTTTTAACCTTCTAAATACATAAAAAACTAAAATTAAGAACTAAAGAGGCATTTTTTTGAGAAATTAGTGGACCAAACCGCATTCGGCTGTTTGCGGTGTATAGATCTCGAAAAAATATGCGATTTGAAAAAAAAAATTGACCAAATCAAACAACCGAGTCAAAAGTTATGCCTTCCAAAACATTTTCGACATTTTCAAAAAAAAAAAAAAATTTCGCCGAACCGGCCGCTTAGGCGGTCTATGCCATTCCTCGCGGCGGCCTCCCACCGCCCAGCGCCTAGGCGCGATTTTTGCAACACTGCTCACCACTATACTACAACGACTCGCGCGGCAGAACAGGACAGTCACATATTACTATTTAAGTAAACCCTATCCAATGTGACACCATGGTGCGTGTGGCCATGTAATTGCAACTGAAACTAGCATTTCATAGTCGGACAAAGTACCTGTTAGGTCCCCGTAGTGTAGCGATTTGTTCAATTTAGTCATTGTACCTTTATTTCGTGTAATTTAGTCTATTTACTTTAAGATTTTGAACAAATAAGGACAATATTAACACTGATAATTTCTTCCGTTAAGTTTGTCCACGCGGCATTTGAACTGCCATGTCAGATTGTGCGATATGGCATAAAAGAGTATAAATCGGACAAAAATAATGTTAACAGCTCTGACCTTAGCTCAGTTGGTAGAGTGGTGGACTGTAGTTGGACTAATCTAAATTGGAAATCCTTAGGTCGCTGGTTAGATTCCGGCAGGTTGGATAAAAAAAAAAGACGCTGTTGCCGGGGATCGAACCCGGGTCTCCCGCGTGACAGGCGGGGATACTCACCACTATACTACAACGACTCGCACAGCAAAATAGAACAGTCACATATTACTATTTAAGTAAACCCAATGCAATGTGACACCATGGTGCGTGTGGCCATGTAATTGCAACTGAAACTAGCATTTCATAGTCGGACAAAGTACCTGTTAGGTCCCCGTAGTGTAGCGTTTTGTTCAATTTAGTCATTGTACCTTTATTTCGTGTAATTTAGTCTATTTGCTTTAAGATTTTTAACAATTAAGGACAATATTAACACCGATAATTTCTTCCGTTAAGTTTGTCCACGCGGCATTCGAACTGCCATGTCAGATTGTGCGATATGCCATAAAAGAGTATAAATCGGACAAAAATAATGTTAACAGCTCTGACCTTAGCTTAGTTGGTAGAGTGGTGACTTTAGTTGCACTAATCTAAATTGGAAATCCTTAGGTCGCTAGTTCGAATTCGGCAGGTCGGATTGATTTTTTACAATATTAAGCTTTTTAATTTTTCCTTTGAAGAGCTAAAAAAAGAAACGCTGTTGCCAGGGATCGAACCCAGGTCTCCCGCGTGACAGGCGGGAATACTCACCACCAATGCTGCATAAAACGTTAGGCGCCCCCTAGGCGCCGATTTTTTTATTTATTTTTTTTAATTTTTTTAATTTTTAATAAAATTAAAAATTAAAATTTTTTAAATTTAGTAATAAAACATAAGGTTTCCATAGTTGTTTCTTAGAAACTATTTACGAAAGTGGTTGTAAAATTGTTCAAAATATTGTTTTAACCTTCTAAATACATAAAAAACTAAAATTAAGAACTAAAGAGGCATTTTTTTGAGAAATTAGTGGACCAAACCGCATTCGGCTGTTTGCGGTGTATAGATCTCGAAAAAATACGCGATTTGAAAAAAAAATTTGACCAAATCAGACAACCGAGTCAAAAGTTATGCCTTCCAAAACATTTTCGACATTTTCAAAAAAAAATAAAAAATTCGCCGAACCGGCCGGTTTGGCGGTCTATGCCATTCCTCGCGGCGGCCTCCCACCGCCCAGCGCCTAGGCTCGATTTTTGCAACACTGCTCACCACTATACTACAACGACTCGCGCGGCAGAACAGGACAGTCACATATTACTATTTAAGTAAACCCTATCCAATGTGACACCATGGTGCGTGTGGCCATGTAATTGCAACTGAAACTAGCATTTCATAGTCGGACAAAGTACCTGTTAGGTCCCCGAAGTGTAGCGTTTTGTTCAATTTAGTCATTGTACCTTTATTTCGTGTAATTTAGTCTATTTACTTTAAGATTTTGAACAATTAAGGACAATATTAACACCGATAATTTCTTCCGTTAAGTTTGTCCACGCGGCATTTGAACTGCCATGTCAGATTGTGCGATATGGCATAAAACAGTATAAATCGGACAAAAATAATGTTAACAGCTCTGACCTTAGCTCAGTTGGTAGAGTGGTGGACTGTAGTTGGACTAATCTAAATTGGAAATCCTTAGGTCGCTGGTTAGATTCCGGCTGGTTGGATTGATGTTCTACAATATTAAGCTTTTTAATTTTTCCTTTGAAGAGCTTAAAAAAAAAAAAAAAAAAAAAAAACGCGGTTGCCCAGGATGGAAACCCGGGTCTCCCGCGTGACAGGCGATGATACTCACCACTATACTACAACGACTCGCGCGGCAAAACAGAACAGTCACATATTACTATTTAAGTAAACCCAATGCAATGTGACACCATGGTGCGTGTGGCCATGTAATTGCAACTGAAACTAGCATTTCATAGTCGGACAAAGTACCTGTTACGTCCCCGTAGTGTAGCGTTTTGTTCAATTTAGTCATTGTACCTTTATTTCGTGTAATTTAGTCTATTTGCTTTAAGATTTTTAACAATTAAGGACAATATTAACACCGATAATTTCTTCCGTTAAGTTTGTCCACGCGGCATTCAAACTGCCATGTCAGATTGTGCGATATGCCATAAAAGAGTATAAATCGGACAAAAATAATGTTAACAGCTCTGACCTTAGCTCAGTTGGTAGAGTGGTGGACTATAGTTGGATTAATCTAAATTGGAAATCCTTAGGTCGCCGGTTTGAATCTGGCAGGTCGGATTAATTTTTTACAATATCAAGCTTTTTAATTTTTCCTTTGAGGAGCTAAAAAAAGAAACGCTGTTGCCGGGGATCGAACCCAGATCTCCCGCGTGACAGGCGGGAATACTCACCACCAATGCTGCATAAAACGTTAGGCGCCCCCTAGGCGCCGATTTTTTTATTTATTTTTTTTAATTTTTTTAATTTTTAATAAAATTAAAAATTAAAATTTTTTAAATTTAGTAATAAAACACAAGGTTTCCATAGTTGTTTCTTAGAAACTATTTACGAAAGTGGTTGTAAAATTGTTCAAAATATTGTTTTAACCATGTAAATACATAAAAAACTAAAATTAAGAACTAAAGAGGCATTTTTTTGAGAAATTAGTGGACCAAACCGCATTCGGCTGTTTGCGGTGTATAGATCTCGAAAAAATACGCGATTTGAAAAAAAAATTTGACCAAATCAGACAACCGAGTCAAAAGTTATGCCTTCCAAAACATTTTCGACATTTTCAAAAAAAAAAAAAAAAATTCGCCGAACCGGCCGGTTAGGCGGTCTATGCCATTCCTCGCGGCGGCCTCCCACCGCCCAGCGCCTAGGCGCGATTTTTGCAACACTGCTCACCACTATACTACAACGACTCGCGCGGCAGAATAGGACAGTCACATATGACTATTTAAGTAAACCCTATCCAATGTGACACCATGGTGCGTGTGGCCATGTAATTGCAACTGAAACTAGCATTTCATAGTCGGACAAAGTTCCTGTTAGGTCCCCGTAGTGTAGCGTTTTGTTCAATTTAGTCATTGTACCTTTATTTCGTGTAATTTAGTCTATTTACTTTATGATTTTGAACAATTAAGGACAATATTAACACCGATAATTTCTTCCGTTAAGTTTGTCCACGCGGCATTCGAACTGCCATGTCAGATTGTGCGATATGCCATAAAAGAGTATAAATCGGACAAAAATAATGTTAACAGCTCTGACCTTAGCTCAGTTGGTAGAGTGGTGGACTTTTGTTGGACTAATCTAAATTGGAAATCCTTAGGTCGCTAGTTCGAATTCGGCAGGTCGGATTGATTTTTTACAATATTAAGCTTTTTAATTTTTCCTTTGAAGAGCTAAAAAAAGAAACGTTGTTGCCGGGGATTGAACCCAGGTCTCCCGCGTGACAGGCGGGAATACTCACCACCAATGCTGCATAAAACGTTAGGCGCCCCCTAGGCGCCGTTTATTTATTTATTTTTTTTAATTTTTTTAATTTTTAATAAAATTAAAAATTAAAATTTTTTAAATTTAGTAATAAAACATAAGGTTTCCATAGTTGTTTCTTAGAAACTATTTACGAAAGTGGTTGTAAAATTGTTCAAAATATTGTTTTAACCATGTAAATACATAAAAAACTAAAATTAAGAACTAAAGAGGCAGTTTTTTGAGAAATTAGTGGACCAAACCGCATTCGGCTGTTTGCGGTGTATAGATCTCGAAAAAATACGCGATTTGAAAAAAAAAATTTGACCAAATCAGACAACCGAGTCAAAAGTTATGCCTTCCAAAACATTTTCGACATTTTCAAAAAAAAAAAAAAAATTCGCCGAACCGGCCGGTTAGGCGGTCTATGCCATTCCTCGCGGCGGCCTCCCACCGCCCAGCGCCTAGGCGCGATTTTTGCAACACTGCTCACCACTATACTACAACGACTCGCGCGGTAGAACAGGACAGTCACATATTACTATTTAAGTAAACCCTATCCAATGTGACACCATGGTGCGTGTGGCCATGTAATTGCAACTAAAACTAGCATTTCATAGTCGGACAAAGTTCCTGTTAGGTCCCCGTAGTGTAACGTTTTGTTCAATTTAGTCATTGTACCTTTATTTCGTGTAATTTAGTCTATGTACTTTAAGATTTTGAACAATTAAGGACAATATTAACACCGATAATTTCTTCCGTTAAGTTTGTCCACGCGGCATTCGAACTGCCATGTCAGATTGTGCGATATGGCATAAAAGAGTATAAATCGGACAAAAATAATGTTAACAGCTCTGACCTTAGCTCAGTTGGTAGAGTGGTGGACTGTAGTTGGACTAATCTAAATTGGAAATCCTTAGGTCGCTGGTTAGATTCCGGCAGGTTGGATTGATGTTCTACAATATTAAGCTTTTTAATTTTTCCTTTGAAGAGCTTTAAAAAAAAAAAAAAAAGACGCCTTTGCCGGGGATCAATCCCGGGTCTCCCGCGTGACAGGCGGGGATACTCACCACTATACTACAACGACTCGCGCGGCAAAACAGAACAGTCACATATTACTATTTAAGTAAACCCAATGCAATGTGACACCATGGTGCGTGTGGCCATGTAATTGCAACTGAAACTAGCATTTCATAGTCGGACAAAGTACCTGTTAGGTCCCCGTAGTGTAGCGTTTTGTTCAATTTAGTCATTGTACCTTTATTTCGTGTAATTTAGTCTATTTGCTTTAAGATTTTTAACAATTAAGGACAATATTAACACCGATAATTTCTTCCGTTAAGTTTGTCCACGCGGCATTCGAACTGCCATGTCAGATTGTGCGATATGCCATAAAAGAGTATAAATCGGACAAAAATAATGTTAACAGCTCTGACCTTAGCTCAGTTGGTAGAGTGGTGGACTTTTGTTGGACTAATCTAAATTGGAAATCCTTAGGTCGCTAGTTCGAATTCGGCAGGTCGGATTGAGTTTTTACAATATTAAGCTTTTTAATTTTTCCTTTGAAGAGCTAAAAAAAGAAACGTTGTTGCCGGGGATCGAACCCAGGTCTCCCGCGTGACAGGCGGGAATACTCACCACCAATGCTGCATAAAACGTTAGGCGCCCCCTAGGCGCCGTTTATTTATTTATTTTTTTTAATTTTTTTAATTTTTAATAAAATTAAAAATTAATATTTTTTAAATTTAGTAATAAAACATAAGGTTTCCATAGTTGTTTCTTAGAAACTATTTACGAAAGTGGTTGTAAAATTGTTCAAAATATTGTTTTAACCATGTAAATACATAAAAAACTAAAATTAAGAACTAAAGAGGCATTTTTTTGAGAAATTAGTGGACCAAACCGCATTCGGCTGTTTGCGGTGTATAGATCTCGAAAAAATATGCGATTTGAAAAAAAAATTTGACCAAATCAGACAACTGAGTCAAAAGTTATGCCTTCCAAAACATTTTCGACATTTTCAAAAAAAAAAAAAATTCGCCGAACCGGCCGGTTAGGCGGTCTATGCCATTCCTCGCGGCGGCCTCCCACCGCCCAGCGCCTAGGCGCGATTTTTGCAACACTGCTCACCACTATACTACAACGACTCGCGCGGCAGAACAGGACAGTCACATATTACTATTTAAGTAAACCCTATCCAATGTGACACCATGGTGCGTGTGGCCATGTAATTGCAACTGGAACTAGTATTTCATAGTCGGACAAAGTACCTGTTAGGTCCCCGTAGTGTAGCGTTTTGTTCAATTTAGTCATTGTACCTTTATTTCGTGTAATTTAGTCTATTTACTTAAAGATTTTAAACAATTAAGGACAATATTAACACCGATAATTTCTTCCGTTAAGTTTGTCCACGCGGCATTCGAACTGCCATGTCAGATTGTGCGATATGCCATAAAAGAGTATAAATCGGACAAAAATAATGTTAACAGCTCTAACCTTAGCTCAGTTGGTAGAGTTGTGGACTGTAGTTGGACTAATCTAAATTGGAAATCCTTAGGTCGCTGGTTTGAATCTGGCAGGTCGGATTAATTTTTTACAATATTAAGCTTTTTAATTTTTCCTTTGAAGAGCTAAAAAAAGAAACGCTGTTGCCGGGGATCGAACCCAGGTCTCCCGCGTGACAGGCGAGAATACTCACCACCAATGCTGCATAAAACGTTAGGCGCCCCCTAGGCGCCGATTTTTTTATTTATTTTTTTTAATTTTTCTTATTTTTAATAAAATTAAAAATTAAAATTTTTTAAATTTAGTAATAAAACATAAGGTTTCCATAGTTGTTTCTTAGAAACTATTTACGAAAGTGGTTGTAAAATTGTTCAAAATATTGTTTCGCCAAACCGGCCGGTTAGGCGGTCTATGCCATTCCTCGCGGCGGCCTCCCACCGCCCAGCGCCTAGGCGCGATTTTTGCAACACTGCTCACCACTATACAACAACGACTCGCGCGGCAGAACAGGACAGTCACATATTACTATTTAAGTAAACCCAATCCAATGTGACACCATGGTGCGTGTGGCCATGTAATTGCAACTGGAACTAGCATTTCATAGTCGGACAAAGTACCTGTTAGGTCCCCGTAGTGTAGCGTTTTGTTCAATTTAGTCATTGTACCTTTATTTCGTGTAATTTAGTCTATTTACTTAAAGATTTTGAACAATTAAGGACAATATTAACACCGATAATTTCTTCCGTTAAGTTTGTCCACGCGGCATTCGAACTGCCATGTCAGATTGTGCGATATGGCATAAAAGAGTATAAATCGGACAAAAATAATGTTAACAGCTATAACCTTAGCTCAGTTGGTAGAGTGGTGGACTGTAGTTGGACTAATCTAAATTGGAAATCCTTAGGTCGCTGGTTCGAATTTGGCAGGTCGGATTAATTTTTTACAATATTAAGCTTTTTAATTTTTCCTTTGAAGAGCTAAAAAAAGAAACGCTGTTGCCGGGGATCGAACCCAGGTCTCCCGCGTGACAGGCAGGAATACTCACCACCAATGCTGCATAAAACGTTAGGCGCCCCCTAGGCGCCGATTTTTTTATTTATTTTTTTTAATTTTTTATATTTTTAATAATATTAAAAATTAGAATTTTTTAAATTTAGTAATAAAACATAAGGTTTCCATAGTTGTTTCTTAGAAACTATTTACGAAAGTGGTTGTAAAATTGATCAAAATATTGTTTTAACCATCTAAATAAATAAAAAATTAAAATTAAGAACTAAAGAGGCATTTTTTTGAGAAATTAGTGGACCAAACCGCCTTTGGCTGTTAGCGGTGTATAGATCTCGAAAAAATACGCAATTTGAAAAAAAAATTGGACCAAATCAGACAACCGATTCAAAAGTTATGCCTTCCAAAACATTTTCGACATTTTCAAAAAAAAAAAAAATTTCGCCGACCGGCCGGTTAGGCGGTCTATGCCATTCCTCGCGGCGGCCTCCCACCGCCCAGCGCCTAGGCGCGATTTTTGCAACACTGCTCACCACTATACTACAACGACTCGCGCGGCAGAACAGGACAGTCACATATTACTATTTAAGTAAACCCTATCCAATGTGACACCATGGTGCGTTAGGCCATGTAATTGCAACTGGAACTAGCATTTCATAGTCGGACAATGTACCTGTTAGGTCCCCGTAGTGTAGCGTTTTGTTCAATTTAGTCATTGTACCTTTATTTCGTGTAATTTAGTCTATTTACTTAAAGATTTTAAACAATTATGGACAATATTAACACCGATAATTTCTTCCGTTAAGTTTGTCCACGCGGCATTCGAACTGCCATGTCAGATTGTGCGATATGCCATAAAAGAGTATAAATCGGACAAAAATAATGTTAACAGCTCTAACCTTAGCTCAGTTGGTAGAGTTGTGGACTGTAGTTGGACTAATCTAAATTGGAAATCCTTAGGTCGCTGGTTCGAATCTGGCAGGTCGGATTAATTTTTTACAATATTAAGCTTTTTAATTTTTCCTTTGAAGAGCTAAAAAAAGAAACGCTGTTGCCGGGGATCGAACCCAGGTCTCCCGCGTGACAGGCGAGAATACTCACCACCAATGCTGCATAAAACGTTAGGCGCCCCCTAGGCGCCGATTTTTTTATTTATTTTTTTTAATTTTTCTTATTTTTAATAAAATTAAAAATTAAAATTTTTTAAATTTAGTAATAAAACATAAGGTTTCCATAGTTGTTTCTTAGAAACTATTTACGAAAGTGGTTGTAAAATTGTTCAAAATATTGTTTCGCCAAACCGGCCGGTTAGGCGGTCTATGCCATTCCTCGCGGCGGCCTCCCACCGCCCAGCGCCTAGGCGCGATTTTTACAACACTGCTCACCACTATACAACAACGACTCGCGCGGCAGAACAGGACAGTCACATATTACTATTTAAGTAAACCCAATCCAATGTGACAGCATGGTGCGTGTGGCCATGTAATTGCAACTGGAACTAGCATTTCATAGTCGGACAAAGTACCTGTTAGGTCCCCGTAGTGTAGCGTTTTGTTCAATTTAGTCATTGTACCTTTATTTCGTGTAATTTAGTCTATTTACTTAAAGATTTTGAACAATTAAGGACAATATTAACACCGATAATTTCTTCCGTTAAGTTTGTCCACGCGGCATTCGAACTGCCATGTCAGATTGTGCGATATGGCATAAAAGAGTATAAATCGGACAAAAATAATGTTAACAGCTATAACCTTAGCTCAGTTGGTAGAGTGGTGGACTGTAGTTGGACTAATCTAAATTGGAAATCCTTAGGTCGCTGGTTCGAATTTGGCAGGTCGGATTAATTTTTTACAATATTAAGCTTTTTAATTTTTCCTTTGAAGAGCTAAAAAAAGAAACGCTGTTGCCGGGGATCGAACCCAGGTCTCCCGCGTGACAGGCGGGAATACTCACCACCAATGCTGCATAAAACGTTAGGCGCCCCCGAGGCGCCGATTTTTTTATTTATTTTTTTTAATTTTTTATATTTTTAATAATATTAAAAATTAGAATTTTTTAAATTTAGTAATAAAACATAAGGTTTCCATAGTTGTTTCTTAGAAACTATTTACGAAAGTGGTTGTAAAATTGATCAAAATATTGTTTTAACCATCTAAATAAATAAAAAATTAAAATTAAGAACTAAAGAGGCATTTTTTTGAGAAATTAGTGGACCAAACCGCCTTTGGCTGTTAGCGGTGTATAGATCTCGAAAAAATACGCAATTTGAAAAAAAAATTGGACCAAATCAGACAACCGATTCAAAAGTTATGCCTTCCAAAACATTTTCGACATTTTCAAAAAAAAAAAAAAATTTCGCCGACCGGCCGGTTAGGCGGTCTATGCCATTCCTCGCGGCGGCCTCCCACCGCCCAGCGCCTAGGCGCGATTTTTGCAACACTGCTCACCACTATACTACAACGACTCGCGCGGCAGAACAGGACAGTCACATATTACTATTTAAGTAAACCCTATCCAATGTGACACCATGGTGCGTTAGGCCATGTAATTGCAACTGGAACTAGCATTTCATAGTCGGACAATGTACCTGTTAGGTCCCCGTAGTGTAGCGTTTTGTTCAATTTAGTCATTGTACCTTTATTTCGTGTAATTTAGTCTATTTACTTTAAGATTTTGAACAATTAAGGACAATATTAACACCGATAATTTCTTCCGTTAAGTTTGTCCACGCGGCATTCGAACTGCCATGTCAGATTGTGCGATATGGCATAAAAGAGTATAAATCGGACAAAAATAATGTTAACAGCTCTGACCTTAGCTCAGTTGGTAGAGTGGTGGACTGTTGTTGGACTAATCTAAATTGGAAATCATTAGGTCGCTGGTTTGATTCCGGCTGGTTGGACTGATGTTCTACAATATTAAGCTTTTTAATTTTTCCTTTGAAGAGCTTAAAAAAAAAAATAAAAATATGACGCCGTTACCGGGAATCAAACCCGGGCCTCCCGCGTGACAGGCGGGGATACTCACCACTATACTACATCGACTCGCGCGACAAAACAGGATAGTCACATATTACTATTTAAGTAAACCCAATCAAATGTGGCATCATGGTTCGTGTGGCGATCTAATTGCAACTGAAACTAACATTTCATAGTCGGACAAAGTACCTGTTAGGTCCCTGTACTGTAGCGTTTTGTTCAATTTAGTTATTGTACCTTTATTTTGTGTAATCTAGTCCCGGTACTTTAAGATTTAGAACAATTAAGGACAACATTAACACCGATAATTTTTTCTGTTAAGTTTTTTTCTACGTTGCATTCGAACGGCCAGGTCGGATTGTGCGATGTGGCATAAAAGAGTACAATACGGACAAAAATATAGTTAATTGCTCCGACCTTAGCTCAGTTAGTAGAGCGGACGACTGTAGTTTGATTAATCTAAATTGGAAATCCTTAGGTCGCTGGTTCGAATCCGGCAGGTCGGATTGATTTTTTACAATATTAAGCTTTTTAATTATTCCTTTGAAGAGCTAAAAAAAGAAACGCTGTTGCCGGGGATCGAACCCAGGTCTCCCTCGTGACAGGTGGGAATACTCACCACCAATGCTGCATAAAACGTTAGGCGCCCCTTAGGCGCCGATTTTTTTATTTATTTTTTTTAATTTTTTTAATTTTTAATAAAATTAAAAATTAAAATTTTTTAAATTTAGTAATAAAACATAAGGTTTCCATAGTTGTTTCTTAGAAACTATTTACGAAAGTGGTTGTAAAATTGTTCAAAATATTGTTTTAACCATCTAAATACATAAAAAACTAAAATTTAGAACTAAAGAGGCATTTTTTTGAGAAATTAGTGGACCAAACCGCTTTCGGCTGTTTGCGGTGTATAGATCTCGAAAAAAAACGCGATTTAAAAACAAATTTGACCAAATCAGACAACCGAGTCAAAAGTTATGCCTTCCAAAACGTTTTCGACATTTTCAAAAAAAAAAAAAAAATTCGCCGAACCGGCAGGTTAGGCGGTCTATGCCATTCCTCGCGGCGTCCTCCCACCGCCCAACGCCAAGGCGCGATTTTTTCAACACTGCTCACCACTATACTACAACGACTCGCGCGGCAGAACAGGACAGTCACATATTACTATTTAAGTAAACCATATCCAATGTGACACCATGGTGCGTGTGGCCATGTAATTGCAACTGAAACTAGCATTTCATAGTCGGACAAAGTACCTGTTACGTCCCCGTAGTGTAGCGTTTTGTTCAATTTAGTCATTGTACCTTTATTTCATGTAATTTAGTCTATTTACTTTAAGATTTTGAACAATTAAGGACAATATTAACACCGATAATTTCTTCCGTTAAGTTTGTCCACGCGGCATTCGAACTGCCATGTCAGATTGTGCGATATGGCATAAAAGAGTATAAATCGGACAAAAATAATGTTAACAGCTCTGACCTTAGCTCAGTTGGTAGAGTGGTGGACTGTAGTTGGACTAATCTAAATTGGAAATCCTTAGGTTGCTGGTTCGAATCCGGCAGGTCGGATTGATTTTTTACAATATTAAGCTTTTTAATTTTTCCTTTGAAGAGCTAAAAAAAAAAAAACGCTGTTGCCGGGGATCGAACCCAGGTCTCCCGCGTGACAGGCGGGAATACTCACCACCAATGCTGCATAAAACATTAGGCGCCCCTTAGGCGCCTATTTTTTTATTTATTTTTTTTAATTTTTTTAATTTTTAATAAAATTAAAAATTAAAATTTTTTAAATTTAGTACTAAAACATAAGGTTTCCATAGTTGTTTCTTAGAAACTATTTACGAAAGTGGTTGTAAAATTGTTCAAAATATTGTTTTAACCATCTAAATACATAAAAAACTAAAATTAAGAACTAAAGAGGCATTTTTTTGAGAAATTAGTGGACCAAACCGCTTTCGGCTGTTTGCGGTGTATAGATCTCGAAAGAAAACGCGATTTAAAAAAAAATTTGACCAAATCAGACAACCGAGTCAAAAGTTATGCCTTCCAAAACATTTTTGACATTTTCAAAAAAAAAATAAATAAATTCGCCGAACCGGCAGGTTAGGCGGTCTATGCCATTCCTCGCGGCGGCCTCCCACCGCCCAGCGCCTAGGCGCGATTTTTTCAACACTGCTCACCACAATACTACAACGACTCGCGCGGTAGAACAGGACAGTCACATATTACTATTTAAGTAAACCCTATCCAATGTGACACCATGGTGCGTGTGGCCATGTAATTGCAACTGAAACTAGCATTTCATAGTCGGACAAAGTACCTGTTAGGTCCCCGTAGTGTAGCGTTTTGTTCAATTTAGTCATTGTACCTTTATTTCGTGTAATTTAGTCTATTAACTTTAAGATTTTGAACAATTAAGGACAATATTAACACCGATAATTTCTTCCATTAAGTTTGTACACGCGGCATTCGAACTGCCATGTCAGATTGTGCGATATGGCATAAAAGAGTATAAATCGGACAAAAATAATGTTAACAGCTCTGACCATAGCTCAGTTGGTAGAGTGGTGGACTGTAGTTGGACTAATCTAAATTGGAAATCCTTAGGTCGCTAGTTTGATTCCGGCAGGTTGGATTGATGTTCTACAATATTAAGCTTTTTAATTTTTCCTTTGAAGAGCTTAAAAAAAAAAAAAAAAAAAAAGACGCCGTTGCCGGGGATCGAACCCGGGTCTCCCGCGTGACAGGCGGGGATACTCACCACTATACTACAACGACTCGCGCGGCAAAACAGGACAGTCACATATTACTATTTAAGTAAACCCAATCAAATGTGGCATCATGGTTCGTGTGGCGATCTAATTGCAATTGAAACTAACATTTCATAGTCGGACAAAGTACCCGTTAGGTCCCTGTACTGTAGCGTTTTGTTCAATTTAGTTATTGTACCTTTATTTTGTGTAATCTAGTCCCGGTACTTTAAAATTTAGAACAATTAAGGACAACATTAACACCGATAATTTTTTCTGTTAAGTTTTTTTCTACGTTGCATTCGAATGGCCATGTCGGATTGTGCGATGTGGCATAAAAGAGTACAATACGGACAAAAATATAGTTAATTGCTCCGACCTTAGCTCAGTTAGTAGAGCGGACGACTGTAGTTTGATTAATCTAAATTGGAAATCCTTAGGTCGCTGGTTCGAATCCGGCAGGTCGGATTGATTTTTTACAATATTAAGCTTTTTAATTTTTCCTTTGAAGAGCTAAAAAAAGAAACGCTGTTGCCGGGGATCGAACCCAGGTCTCCAGCGTGACAGGTGGGAATACTCACCACCAATGCTGCATAAAACGTTAGGCGCCCCCTAGGCGCCGATTTTTTTATTTATTTTTTTTAATTTTTTTAATTTTTTAATAAAATTAAAAATTAAAATTTTTTAAATTTAGTAATAAAACATAAGGTTTCCATAGTTGTTTCTTAGAAACTATTTACGAAAGTGGTTGTAAAATTGTTCAAAATATTGTTTTAACCATCTAAATACATAAAAAAACTAAAATTAAGAACTAAAGAGGCATTTTTTTGAGAAATTAGTGGACCAAACCGCCTTTGGCTATTTGCGGTGTATAGATCTCGAAAAAATACGCGATTTGAAAAAAAAATTTGACCAAATCAGACAACCGATTCAAAAGTTATGCCTTCCAAAACATTTTCGACATTTTCAAAAAAAAAAAAAAAATTCGCCGAACCGGCCGGTTAGGCGGTCTATGCCATTCCTCGCGGCGGCCACCCACCGCCCAGCGCCTAGGCGCGATTTTTGCAACACTGCTCACCACTATACTACAACGACTCGCGCGGCAGAACAGGACAGTCACATATTACTATTTAAGTAAACCCTATCCAATGTGACACCATGGTGCGTGTGGCCATGTAATTGCAACTGGAACTAGCATTTCATAGTCGGACAAAGTACCTGTTAGGTCCCCGTAGTGTAGCGTTTTGTTCAATTTAGTCATTGTACCTTTATTTCGTGTAATTTAGTCTATTTACTTTAAGATTTTGAACAATTAAGGACAATATTAACACCGATAATTTCTTCCGTTATGTTTGTCCACGCGGCATTCGAACTGCCATGTCAGATTGTGCGATATGCCATAAAAGAGTATAAATCGGACAAAAATAATGTTAATAGCTCTGACCTTAGCTCAGTTGGTAGAGTGGTGGACTTTTGTTGGACTAATCTAAACTGGAAATCCTTAGGTCGCTGGTTCGAATCCGGCAGGTTGGATTGATTTTTTACAATATTAAGCTTTTTAATTTTTCCTTTGAAGAGCTAAAAAAAGAAACGCTGTTGCCGGGGATCGAACCCAGGTCTCCCGCGTGACAGGCGGGAATACTCACCACCAATGCTGCATAAAACGTTAGGCGCCCCCTAGGCGCCGATTTTTTTATTTATTTTTTTTAATTTTTTTAATTTTTAATAAAATTAAAAATTAAAATTTTTTAAATTTAATAATAAAACATAAGGTTTCCATAGTTATTTCTTAGAAACTATTTACGAAAGTTGTTGTAAAATTGTTCAAAATATTGTTTTAACTATCTAAATACATAAAAAACTAAAATTAAGAACTAAAGAGGCATTTTTTTGAGAAATTAGTGGATCAAACCTCCTTCGGCTGTTTGCGGTGTATAGATCTCGAAAAAATACGCGATTTAAAAAAAAAATTTTGACCAAATCAGACAACCACGTCAAAAGTTATGCCTTCCAAAACATTTTTGACATTTTCGAAAAAAAAAATAAATAAATAAATTCGCCGAACCGGCAGGTTTGGCGGTCAATGCCATTCCTCGCGGCGGCCTCCCACCGCCCAGCGCCTAGGCGCGATTTTTTCAATACTGCTCACCACTATACTACAACGACTCGCGCGGCAGAACAGGACAGTCACATATTACTATTTAAGTAAACCCTATCCAATGTGACACCATGGTGCGTGTGGCCATGTAATTGCAACTGAAACTAGCATTTCATAGTCGGACAAAGTACCTGTTAGGTCCCCGTAGTGTAGCGTTTTGTTCAATTTAGTCATTGTACCTTTATTTCGTGTAATTTAGTCTATTTACTTTAAGATTTTGAACAATTAAGGACAATATTAACACCGATAATTTCTTCCGTTAAGTTTGTCCACGCGGCATTCGAACTGCCATGTCAGATTGTGCGATATGGCATAAAAGAGTATAAATTGGACAAAAATAATGTTAACAGCTCTGACCTTAGCTCAGTTGGTAGAGTGGTGGACTATAGTTGGATTAATCTAAATTGGAAATCCTTAGGTCGCTGGTTCGAATCCGGCATGTCGGATTGATTTTTTACAATATTAAGCTTTTTAATTTTTGCTGCATAAAACGTTAGGTGCCCCCTAGGCGCCGATTTTTTTATTTATTTTTTTTAATTTTTTTAATTTTTAATAAAATTAAAAATTAAAATTTTTTAAATTTAGTAATAAAACATAAGGTTTCCATAGTTGTTTCTTAGAAACTATTTACGAAAGTGGTTGTAAAATTGTTCAAAATATTGTTTTAACCATCTAAATACATAAAAAACTAAAATTAAGAACTAAAGAGGTTTTTTTTTGAGAAATTAGTGGACCAAACCGCTTTCGGCTGTTTGCGGTGTATAGATCTCGAAAAAAAACGCGATTTAAAAAAAATTTGACCAAATCAGACAACCGAGTCAAAAGTTATGCCTTCCAAAACATTTTTGACATTTTCAAAAAAAAAAATAAATAAATTCGCCGAACCGGCAGGTTAGGCGGTCTATGCCATTCCTCGCGGCGGCCTCCCACCGCCCAGCGCCTAGGCGCGATTTTTTCAACACTGCTCACCACTATACTACAACGACTCGCGCGGTAGAACAGGACAGTCACATATTACTATTTAAGTAAACCCTATCCAATGTGACACCATGGTGCGTGTGGCCATGTAATTGCAACTGAAACTAGCATTTCATAGTCGGACAAAGTACCTGTTAGGTCCCCGTAGTGTAGCGTTTTGTTCAATTTAGTCATTGTACCTTTATTTCGTGTAATTTAGTCTATTAACTTTAAGATTTTGAACAATTAAGGACAATATTAACACCGATAATTTCTTCCGTTAAGTTTGTACACGCGGCATTCGAACTGCCATGTCAGATTGTGCGATATGGCATAAAAGAGTATAAATCGGACAAAAATAATGTTAACAGCTCTGACCATAGCTCAGTTGGTAGAGTGGTGGACTGTAGTTGGACTAATCTAAATTGGAAATCCTTAGGTCGCTAGTTTGATTCCGGCAGGTTGGATTGATGTTCTACAATATTAAGCTTTTTAATTTTTCCTTTGAAGAGCTTAAAAAAAAAAAAAAAAAAAAAGACGCCGTTGCCGGGGATCGAACCCGGGTCTCCCGCGTGACAGGCGGGGATACTCACCACTATACTACAACGACTCGCGCGGCAAAATAGGACAGTCACATATTACTATTTAAGTAAACCCAATCAAATGTGGCATCATGGTTCGTGTGGCGATCTAATTGCAATTGAAACTAACATTTCATAGTCGGACAAAGTACCCGTTAGGTCCCTGTACTGTAGCGTTTTGTTCAATTTAGTTATTGTACCTTTATTTTGTGTAATCTAGTCCCGGTACTTTAAAATTTAGAACAATTAAGGACAACATTAACACCGATAATTTTTTCTGTTAAGTTTTTTTCTACGTTGCATTCGAATGGCCATGTCGGATTGTGCGATGTGGCATAAAAGAGTACAATACGGACAAAAATATAGTTAATTGCTCCGACCTTAGCTCAGTTAGTAGAGCGGACGACTGTAGTTTGATTAATCTAAATTAGAAATCCTTAGGTCGCTAGTTTGATTCCGGCAGGTTGGATTGATGTTCTACAATATTAAGCTTTTTAATTTTTCCTTTGAAGAGCTTAAAAAAAAAAAAAAAAAAAAAGACGCCATTGCCGGGGATCGAACCCGGGTCTCCCGCGTGACAGGCGGGGATACTCACCACTATACTACAACGACTCGCACGGCAAAACAGGACAGTCACATATTACTATTTAAGTAAACCCAATCAAATGTGGCATCATGGTTCGTGTGGCGATCTAATTGCAATTGAAACTAACATTTCATAGTCGGACAAAGTACCCGTTAGGTCCCTGTACTGTAGCGTTTTGTTCAATTTAGTTATTGTACCTTTATTTTGTGTAATCTAGTCCCGGTACTTTAAAATTTAGAACAATTAAGGACAACATTAACACCGATAATTTTTTCTGTTAAGTTTTTTTCTACGTTGCATTCGAATGGCCATGTCGGATTGTGCGATGTGGCATAAAAGAGTACAATACGGACAAAAATATAGTTAATTGCTCCGACCTTAGCTCAGTTAGTAGAGCGGACGACTGTAGTTTGATTAATCTAAATTGGAAATCCTTAGGTCGCTGGTTCGAATCCGGCAGGTCGGATTGATTTTTTACAATATTAAGCTTTTTAATTTTTCCTTTGAAGAGCTAAAAAAAGAAACGCTGTTGCCGGGGATCGAACCCAGGTCTCCAGCGTGACAGGTGGGAATACTCACCACCAATGCTGCATAAAACGTTAGGCGCCCCCTAGGCGCCGATTTTTTTATTTATTTTTTTTAATTTTTTTAATTTTTAATAAAATTAAAAATTAAAATTTTTTAAATTTAGTAATAAAACATAAGGTTTCCATAGTTGTTTCTTAGAAACTATTTACGAAAGTGGTTGTAAAATTGTTCAAAATATTGTTTTAAACATCTAAATACATAAAAAACTAAAATTAAGAACTAAAGAGGCATTTTTTTGAGAAATTAGTGGACCAAACCGCCTTTGGCTATTTGCGGTGTATAGATCTCGAAAAAATACGCGATTTGAAAAAAAAATTTGACCAAATCAGACAACCGATTCAAAAGTTATGCCTTCCAAAACATTTTCGACATTTTCAAAAAAAAAAAAAAAAATTCGCCGAACCGGCCGGTTAGGCGGTCTATGCCATTCCTCGCGGCGGCCACCCACCGCCCAGCGCCTAGGCGGGATTTTTGCAACACTGCTCACCACTATACTACAACGACTCGCGCGGCAGAACAGGACAGTCACATATTACTATTTAAGTAAACCCTATCCAATGTGACACCATGGTGCGTGTGGCCATGTAATTGCAACTGGAACTAGCATTTCATAGTCGGACAAAGTACCTGTTAGGTCCCCGTAGTGTAGCGTTTTGTTCAATTTAGTCATTGTACCTTTATTTCGTGTAATTTAGTCTATTTACATTAAGATTTTGATCAATTAAGGACAATATTAACACCGATAATTTCTTCCGTTATGTTTGTCCACGCGGCATTCGAACTGCCATGTCAGATTGTGCGATATGCCATAAAAGAGTATAAATCGGACAAAAATAATGTTAATAGCTCTGACCTTAGCTCAGTTGGTAGAGTGGTGGACTTTTGTTGGACTAATCTAAACTGGAAATCCTTAGGTCGCTGGTTCGAATCCGGCAGGTTGGATTGATTTTTTACAATATTAAGCTTTTTAATTTTTCCTTTGAAGAGCTAAAAAAAGAAACGCTGTTGCCGGGGATCGAACCCAGGTCTCCCGCGTGACAGGCGGGAATACTCACCACCAATGCTGCATAAAACGTTAGGCGCCCCCTAGGCGCCGATTTTTTTATTTATTTTTTTTTAATTTTTTTAATTTTTAATAAAATTAAAAATTAAAATTTTTTAAATTTAATAATAAAACATAAGGTTTCCATAGTTATTTCTTAGAAACTATTTACGAAAGTTGTTGTAAAATTGTTCAAAATATTGTTTTAACTATCTAAATACATAAAAAACTAAAATTAAGAACTAAAGAGGCATTTTTTTGAGAAATTAGTGGATCAAACCTCCTTCAGCTGTTTGCGGTGTATAGATCTCGAAAAAATACGCGATTTAAAAAAAAAATTTTGACCAAATCAGACAACCACGTCAAAAGTTATGCCTTCCAAAACATTTTTGACATTTTCGAAAAAAAAAATAAATAAATAAATTCGCCGAACCGGCAGGTTTGGCGGTCAATGCCATTCCTCGCGGCGGCCTCCCACTGCCCAGCGCCTAGGCGCGATTTTTTCAATACTGCTCACCACTATACTACAACGACTCGCGCGGCAGAACAGGACAGTCACATATTACTATTTAAGTAAACCCTATCCAATGTGACACCATGGTGCGTGTGGCCATGTAATTGCAACTGAAACTAGCATTTCATAGTCGGACAAAGTACCTGTTAGGTCCCCGTAGTGTAGCGTTTTGTTCAATTTAGTCATTGTACCTTTATTTCGTGTAATTTAGTCTATTTACTTTAAGATTTTGAACAATTAAGGACAATATTAACACCGATAATTTCTTCCGTTAAGTTTGTCCACGCGGCATTCGAACTGCCATGTCAGATTGTGCGATATGCCATAAAAGAGTATAAATTGGACAAAAATAATGTTAACAGCTCTGACCTTAGCTCAGTTGGTAGAGTGGTGGACTATAGTTGGATTAATCTAAATTGGAAATCCTTAGGTCGCTGGTTCGAATCCGGCATGTCGGGTTGATTTTTTACAATATTAAGCTTTTTAATTTTTGCTGCATAAAACGTTAGGTGCCCCCTAGGCGCCGATTTTTTTATTTATTTTTTTTAATTTTTTTAATTTTTAATAAAATTAAAAATTAAAATTTTTTAAATTTAGTAATAAAACATAAGGTTTCCATAGTTGTTTCTTAGAAACTATTTACGAAAGTGGTTGTAAAATTGTTCAAAATATTGTTTTAACCATCTAAATACATAAAAAACTAAAATTAAGAACTAAAGAGGCTTTTTTTTGAGAAATTAGTGGACCAAACCGCTTTCGGCTGTTTGCGGTGTATAGATCTCGAAAAAAAACGCGATTTAAAAAAAATTTGACCAAATCAGACAACCGAGTCAAAAGTTATGCCTTCCAAAACATTTTTGACATTTTCAAAAAAAAAAATAAATAAATTCGCCGAACCGGCAGGTTAGGCGGTCTATGCCATTCCTCGCGGCGGCCTCCCACCGCCCAGCGCCTAGGCGCGATTTTTTCAACACTGCTCACCACTATACTACAACGACTCGCGCGGTAGAACAGGACAGTCACATATTACTATTTAAGTAAACCCTATCCAATGTGACACCATGGTGCGTGTGGCCATGTAATTGCAACTGGAACTAGCATTTCATAGTCGGACAAAGTACCTGTTAGGTCCCCGTAGTGTAGCGTTTTGTTCAATTTAGTCATTGTACCTTTATTTCGTGTAATTTAGTCTATTTACTTTAAGATTTTGAACAATTAAGGACAATATTAACACCGATAATTTCTTCCGTTATGTTTGTCCACGCGGCATTCGAACTGCCATGTCAGATTGTGCGATATGCCATAAAAGAGTATAAATCGGACAAAAATAATGTTAATAGCTCTGACCTTAGCTCAGTTGGTAGAGTGGTGGACTTTTGTTGGACTAATCTAAACTGGAAATCCTTAGGTCGCTGGTTCGAATCCGGCAGGTTGGATTGATTTTTTACAATATTAAGCTTTTTAATTTTTCATTTGAAGAGCTAAAAAAAGAAACGCTGTTGCCGGGGATCGAACCCAGGTCTCCAGCGTGACAGGTGGGAATACTCACCACCAATGCTGCATAAAACGTTAGGCGCCCCCTAGGCGCCGATTTTTTTATTTATTTTTTTTAATTTTTTTAATTTTTAATAAAATTGAAAATTAAAATTTTTTAAATTTAGTAATAAAACATAAGGTTTCCATAGTTGTTTCTTAGAAACTATTTACGAAAGTGGTTGTAAAATTGTTCAAAATATTGTTTTAACCATCTAAATACATAAAAAACTAAAATTAAGAACTAAAGAGGCATTTTTTTGAGAAATTAGTGGACCAAACCGCCTTTGGCTATTTGCGGTGTATAGATCTCGAAAAAATACGCGATTTGAAAAAAAAATTTGACCAAATCAGACAACCGATTCAAAAGTTATGCCTTCCAAAACATTTTCGACATTTTCAAAAAAAAAAAAAAAAATTCGCCGAACCGGCCGGTTAGGCGGTCTATGCCATTCCTCGCGGCGGCCACCCACCGCCCAGCGCCTAGGCGCGATTTTTGCAACACTGCTCACCACTATACTGCAACGACTCGCGCGGCAGAACAGGACAGTCACATATTACTATTTAAGTAAACCCTATCCAATGTGACACCATGGTGCGTGTGGCCATGTAATTGCAACTGAAACTAGCATTTCATAGTCGGACAAAGTACCTGTTAGGTCCCCGTAGTGTAGCGTTTTGTTCAATTTAGTCATTGTACCTTTATTTCGTGTAATTTAGTCTATTTACTTTAAGATTTTGAACAATTAAGGACAATATTAACACCGATAATTTCTTCCGTTAAGTTTGTCCACGCGGCATTCGAACTGCCATGTCAGATTGTGCGATATGCCATAAAAGAGTATAAATTGGACAAAAATAATATTAACAGCTTTGACCTTAGCTCAGTTGGTAGAGTGGTGGACTATAGTTGGATTAATCTAAATTGGAAATCCTTAGGTCGCTGGTTCGAATCCGGCATGTCGGATTGATTTTTTACAATATTAAGCTTTTTAATTTTTGCTGCATAAAACGTTAGGTGCCCCCTAGGCGCCGATTTTTTTATTTATTTTTTTTAATTTTTTTAATTTTTAATAAAATTAAAAATTAAAATTTTTTAAATTTAGTAATAAAACATAAGGTTTCCATAGTTGTTTCTTAGAAACTATTTACGAAAGTGGTTGTAAAATTGTTCAAAATATTGTTTTAACCATCTAAATACATAAAAAACTAAAATTAAGAACTAAAGAGGCTTTTTTTTGAGAAATTAGTGGACCAAACCGCCTTTGGCTGTTTGCGGTGTATAGATCTCGAAAAAATACGCGATTTGAAAAAAAAATTTGACCAAATCAGACAACCAAGTCAAAAGTTATGCCTTCCAAAACATTTTCGACATTTTCAAAAAAAAAAAAAAAAAATTCGCCGAACCGGCCGGTTACGCGGTCTATGCCATTCCTCGCGGCGGCCTCCCACCGCCCAGCGCCTAGGCACGGCAGAACAGGACAGTCACATATTACTGTTGGTCCCGAATGGGTGGCGAGAAGTCTAGAGGGGGGGTGAATAGACTTCTCTAACTTTTCAAATTCTTTCGCAAAACACACAAGGCAAATAACACTTTAATTATATCAACTCTAAGTAACAAGCATCATCAAGATAAACAACTTAGAGTGTGCAGCGGAATAGGTAGCGGTATAGTGTTATGCTTAATAGTGTGGTGCTCAAAGAGAGATTCTAAACATGCAATACGTTAGAAACACTTAATATGGATCAAATATAATGTACGCAAAGTTTGGCTCGCATGCAAACGTGGGAACTATCAAACCCAGACAGATAAAGATACGCGATAAATCGTAATCGGGTTAGATCGTAGTTAGAATAAGCATGCACAAAATGTATGAGCAGTAAATAAATAGAGAGAGAGATTTATAGTGGTTCAGAGGTGGTGTAATCCTCCTAGTCCACTCTTCTCCTTTCACTTCAAGGAGGAAATTCACTATTCTTCGATCACCCAGATACAATAGTGAATAAGTGTCCACCGACACTTCTCCGAGTGCTTCGCACAAAGCTACACTCCTCCAAGGTTTTTCGCAAGCTCCTCTTGTTACTCCGCCTTCCCGAGTACTTCGCACCAAGCTGTACTCCTACACCACGAGAACTACGCACAAAGCTACGTCCTCCAAGGGTTTTCACAAGCTCCTCCTGTTACTCTGCCCTTCACCACGAGTGCTACGCACAAAGCTACACTCAACCAGGGTTTTTCACTCTCTCTAGTTACTCCGCCCTCTTTCTACACTCAGTAGAGAATATTACAAAGAAATAAAATTTCTCTCTCACTCAGACTTGAATTTTATCGTATATAGCTCAATACATGACTTGATGATTGATTGGATATTCTTTGAGTTTGTATACTGCTCTTGTTCGCGATTCAAGTCTTCATTTGTCTTCAAGTCTGCTTGGGCATTTTATAGCCAAAGAAAGCTATTTGCCCGTTGATCAACTTTCGATCTTGATCGTCCATTTTGAATTGTAGTTGATCTGATAATTTTGTCAACTTGATCTGCAATTGTAGGTAGATGTCATTTCTCCTTTTTGTCAGATGATTTGAATAAATTGCCCGTTGCCGTGTCTTGAATTTTGTAGCCTCCAAAATTTGAATAAGTTCGGCGCGGCGTGCTTGATTTTCTTCTCCTTCATAAATGCTCTGACATGTCAAGTTGATCAAATAATTTAACTGCTGATTCTTGCTTGAGTATAAAATTGTTTCTCCCCAAATCAGCCTTCTTCGAGCGTCTCCGGTTCCACCATAAAAACTTGATGTTCAGATGAAAATATATCAGATATTTTCTCCTTCATGATCCTTGTAAAATAATATACTGGAACCTCTGTAAAAACTTCACTGTTGTTCATGGTGAGATGCTCTGTTTCAAATTTCAAGCTTAGTCCACCATACTTGGTATGTTTCTCCATATGGTGCATGGCTTCTGTGAGACTTGTGCATTTTCCTTAGCTAGTCTCCATTCTGGCTAGTCTTCATACAGTTATACGGTCCAAGCTAGTCTCCCATACGGTCTTCGTATACATTGAGCTAGTCTCCCATACGATCCAAGCTAGTCTCTCATACGATCCAAGCTAGTCTCCAAAGCAAGCTTATAAATTGCTTCACTTGAGATTCGAACTAAGGATTACTTAGCTTAGTTCAAACGTGTTTCTTCCAACTCCTCTAACATGGTTCTTGGTAACTTCTCCGCAACATAATTATGTTAAGCTATAATCCCGCTTAACATCGAAAATCAAAATATGATTTTCCAGACTTGTACATGGGTTGCATGATATAGGTGCACCATACTCCGTAGACAAGGACTGACTCAAATAGAATAAAATTGGAGACTACTTGATTTTTCAAAAATACATTCGGCTCATCAAAATTTACAATATATTCCTAACAATTTCCCCCTTTTTGATGATGCCGAAACTTATACCCATGTCATTTTGGCTTTGTCAATTTTGAAAAATAATTTCTTTTTAATCAATTTTATTTCGACTAGCCAATTGACGGGTTTAACAAAAATTGTGACTTAGAGATTTTAATTTTGGACAATCCTAAACGTATATTGAGACTATAACGCGGGGTTGCGTATTGATTTTTATCTTTTAATTTTTCTTCCCCCTTTCAATTTTATTTTCTCAATTTGTACGTCTCACATGTAATTCCTAAGTCCAATTTTAAAATCTTGTGACATAAACACAAAATAAATAAATAAACTAGGACTTACTTCATATGGTACGAATTAATATCATCATGCAATTTAAACCCATTTTAGCTTAGCATATATAAGATGTCAAAAGAAATGTGCTTAGCTAAAATATTTTTGTACACCAAAAAATTTGAAACTGTCTTTCGAATTGTTACCTCCTTTTCAGCTTGTCATTGATGAACTCTCTTAGCTTCTTGAAATCATTCTCTAGCCCTTTGTGTTGATACGGTGCGGTCACTTGCCCGGTGATGTAGTTGCCATAAGCTTCCTGTATGTTGTTCCCTTTTAGTACTCCTGCTTCATGCCAGAAAATGCATTCATCAAATGTTCGGCCATCACACATTTGCTCATTGCGGTGTCCGAACTCCGTTTGAAGTTCTTGCAATTTTTGAACTCTTGTTGCAATTGGCTTCGGCATTGGAACAATTGGCGTCGGTGGCAACACTCCTAAAGATGTAGAACTTTGGCTTGGACAAGTTCCCTTGAGGTAATCAATCATACTCACACGGCTTGGAGCTCTTGGTGTTGTTGGCCGAATTAGCTCAACCAATGGTCCTCTTGGAGCTCGGGGTTGCGCATATGCTTGTGGCACAAAATGACGTGCCAATCCTTCCCCCTTTTCGGCAGCATCCATGAAACGTTGAAAGCTCTTTGTGGAAGAATCTTGCCTTTCACGCACTCCCTCTAGAAGGTCCATGTGAATACGCGATTGCGTGAGTAAACCTTGTACTTGTTGCTCCAAAAGTTTGAGCCGCGACGTAGTATAGGACCCATGCTTTCCCATTTCATTGAACAACTTCAACACATCTCTCTTCAACTCTTCCTTGGCCGTGTCAATTTCGGTTTTTAATAAGGCTTGCCTATTAAATAATTGAGTTGCACGATCCACCATCTCCTTGTGGTAGTCATCAAGCTTTGTGTCCATTGCCTCCATCTTTTTTCTCAATCCACCCGTAGAGTCTTGTACAATTGTCTTAACATCTCCAACAATTTCTTCTCTCAAGGCTTGTGCATTGAACAAGGGTTCATGTTGCACGGGTGCGGTTGAAATTGGCAAAGGGTGTGCAAAATCATCTCTTGGTGTGGTGATCATTGCATCAACAAAGCTTGGTTCGGCCTCTTCGGTGTTGTAGCAAAGAAGTAAAGTAGGTTGATGTCTTGGATTTGCTTGATCATAAAACTCATAGGAAAGAGGCAAAGTTGGCAAATTCCTTGTTTCATCCAAGTTCAAAGAAATCCCTTGACTTGGTGCATTCCCTTCCTCAAGAATGGATCCCGTAACCTCCGTTTCGGGATGTGGAAAATAGGACTCAAAGCTTAAATCTTCATTCATATTTGCATCTCCAAAATTTGCAGGATATGGATCAAATCCTAAGGGCCGTACATCATCACTTCTCACCAAAGATCCCTCACCGGGTCCTCTTCGGGTATCTACTAAAGACATAGCAGTGGCACAGCGAATATCATTCGAATCAAACTCTCCTAAAGGCTCCTCGGTTGTGGCTTCAACCATCATTCCCTTTTCGGTTCTCTTCTTCCTAGCAAACTTGGTAGAAAAACAAGATTTAATCACCGAAAGCCGGGTAGCCTTTGCAAGATCTCTTGTGCCCAACCAACTCAACACAAATTCTTCATTTTCCAAAGTATTTGGCCCTATTGTTTCGGCCAACATACTATGGGTTCCCAATCTCCATGATCTCCAATCTAGTGCTCTTTTGAACTCCTCCAAGAGTACACTATCCGCTCCAATTGTAGGTGTCTCATCATCACTTCCAACTTCAACAACATCATTCACAATAACATTCTCCTCAACTCTATTTTCAAAACCTTGACTTTCAAGAACGAGGCGGTTCGGGTGGTTCGGGTGGTTTGGGTTTTGAGTGGGTAAGGGTGTAGAGCTAGGGTGGCTATGTTGTTCCTCATTGGATCTCACGGCAGGAGAATTCGAACCTTCATTACTCGGCTCACGGATAAATTGTCTTAGATTTAGGAAAGGGTTGGGTGTTTTTCTCTTTCGGGTGGGTTTAGGTAGGCTTGAGGGTAAGGAGGGATTTTTAGGCTCATTTGAGTTGGGTGGCCGAAACAAGTAGCTATGGTTGGTAATGTGTTTGGCTTTTGTAAGGGTTACATTCTTGGTTCTCAAAATCTCACCAACGGCAAACCCGTAACCAATCTCTTGTTGGAACCATCCATCAACTAAAGGTTTGGCCTTCCTTATAGATTCACACAACCTCCCAAACATAAAAGCTCCCCAATCCACACAAACATTGTTGATAATATCCATAATCATCAATTTCTCCTTAGACAATCTATCACGGCAATGATAACGTGATTCTACACATTTATGAATAATATCCAACAACAATCCATAATCCTTTTTCAAGTCTCTTTTAACTCCATTCACCTTCGGAGATAGCGGTGCGTTTGCATCGCGTACCTCGGCCCATACGGCATTAATATCATACACATGGTTTTCAACTTTCAAATTTGATTCAACAAGGTGAAACATCCTCCGAAAATCACCGAGATTAATTTCTACATCAACTCCTTTGATCATGGAAATAATAGAATCATTCTCAATTCTAGCATTCATATATAATTCGGTCACTTCATCCTTATAAAATCCAACATATCTAAAAGTGCAAAAATTTAACAACCCACTAGATTCGAGAGAGTTGATAATTTTTACCCCAATAGACTTGTTCTCCACATGCTTGTTGAAGTCATTGACATCTAGGATCATCCCACTTAGCACACGGCTTGACCTTCTTGACCCTCCGGTTGTAAAAGACTCCATCTCCACTTGATGAGCATCCATTTGTGTAGAAGAGAATTTTTAGGAAAATTTTTGGACTCAAGGTGAGGTGTTTCGGCAGTGAGGTCCGAAAAAGGTAAGGAGAGATGGGTTTTTGTGTAGAGAGATTGTTTTGGTAGGTTTTTGAGTTTGGGTGATGGGTTTTTGTGTGTAGAAGATTTTGGTGTAGAGAATTTAGAATGTGTGTTGAAGCATTGTTGAAATTTTGGTCTCCTTTTGTGCTTGAATTCCGGCCGGCGAGAGGAAGGAAGGAGAAGGATTTTAGTTCTTCTTGATTTTCCCTTTCTACCCGTTAGGAATGAGGGTGAAGGGTGTAAATTACTCCTTTGCCCTCTAGTGGGTAGAGAGAGAGTCTTGATCTCCTTGGGGACAGATTCGACCTTCCACATGATTTAAATTTGCCAGCTCAGATTTTTATACTTCATTTGTGAGTACATGGCGCCAAAAATTGTGCTTCAAATAACCGCCAACCTGGAGCAAATCAGATAAAAAATATCTCGGAAATAATCTGTTAGTCCAATAAATATGCTCTAGATAAATAATATTAATTCAATTTCATATTTCAATAAAGCTGATTTTCTGAAAAGTTAATCTGATAAAAATTTCACTGATCTGACAGATACCTAATATCAGCCAAGAATAAAGATTTCAAGTTCCCAAATTAGTTGACTTTGCAAATTGGGCCATCAATTTTGACTTTTGAGATCCAAAGCTTTGTGGGCATTTAACTTCATCAGAATAAGCCCTTTTTAACAACATAACCCATTTAAGCATATAAATTCCCCCTTAATCACATACTTAGCATAATTAACCCAAATAAAAGAAAATTCCCCCTAAATTGCATACTAATTTCAAATAAGCAAATTGGACAAATAAATTACACAAATTAAATATTTCAAAAACATGACAAATTAAACACACGTACGTAACATACAAATAAATCACAAAATTTAGGTACGTAGACTTCGTAAGATAAAATTATAACACATTTAGGCACATATAAATTATACGAAAACATGTACACAATTAAACACATATCATACGTACATACCAATTAAAGCACATAAGACACATAAATTACATGCACAGAACGTATCAAATTAACAAAAATTAAGAGTTTAGAAATTGCTTAGCTCATTTCGATCATTCCCATTTCATGCCTTAGAGTAGCAAAACGAGATTCACACAACGGCTTTGTGAGAATATCGGCAATTTGATTCTCCGTGGGAATATGATCTATTGTCAAATCCTTCTTTTCGATGTGGTCGCGGATAAAATGGTGTCGAACATCAATATGCTTGGTTCGCGAATGAAGCACCGGATTTTGGGTTATAGCGATTGCACTTGTATTATCGCATAAAATGCTAACATTTTCGCACTTAATCCCATATTCCAATAATTGTTGCTTCATCCACAAGATTTGTGCACAACAACTCCCAGCTGCAATATATTCGGCTTCGGCAGTGCTCGTAGCTATGGAGTTTTGCTTTTTGCTGAACCAAGAGACCAATCTTCCCCCTAAGAACTGGCATGTCCCTGAGGTACTTTTTCGGTCTATTTTACAACCTGCAAAATCTGCATCTGAATAACCCGTTAGTGCAAAATCTCCTTCTTTGGGATACCATAATCCCACATTGATTGTTCCTTTGAGATATCGGATTATCTTCTTGGTTGCAATCAGATGACTTTCTTTGGGCTTTGATTGGAATCTTGCGCATACGCCAACCGAGTAGGATATGTCTGGTCTACTCGCGGTTAAGTATAATAACGATCCAATCATCCCTCGATACATCGTTTGCTCGACATCTTTTCCTTCATCATCTTTATTCAATTTTTGAGATGTGCTCATGGGGATTTTGACTGAGGATTTTCCATCTATGCCAAATTTCTTGATAAGATCTCTTGTGTACTTGGCTTGATTTATGAAAATTCCTTCTTCAAGTTGCTTGACTTGCAATCCCAAAAAGTAATTTAATTCTCCCATCATACTCATCTCGAACCTATTCTGCATGAGCTTAGAAAATTTCTCACATAAAGATTTATCAGTACTTCCAAAAATAATATCATCAACATAAATTTGTACTAATAAAATGTGATTATTTTCTTGAATTCTAAAGAGGGTTTTATCGACTAGACCTTTGGTGAATCCACAACTAATTAAGAACATTGACAAGGTGTCGTACCAAGCTCGCGGAGCTTGTTTTAACCCATACAATGCCTTCTTTAATTTGTAGACTTGATCACCAACGTCTTTTACCTCAAAACCGGGTGGTTGTTTGACGTAAACTTCTTCTTCAAGTAAGCCATTAAGAAATGCGCTCTTTATGTCCATTTGATATACCACGAAATTCTTGTGCGCTGCGTATGCTAGGAATATCCGGATTGCTTCGAGTCGTGCGACGGGGGCGAATGTCTCATCAAAATCAATGCCTTCTTCTTGTGAATACCCCTTCGCGACTAATCTTGCTTTATTCCTAACAATGACGCCGTCTTCGTTTGCTTTGTTCCTAAAGACCCATTTAGTGCCAATTACATTTTGGTGTGTTGGTCTTGGAACAAGTTTCCATACGTCGTTGCAGTTGAATTGATCTAATTCCTCTTGCATGACATCTATCCAACTTGGATCGGCTAAAGCTTCATCAATTTCTTTTGGTTCCAGTTGTGATAGAAAGCATGAGAACATTGCATCTTGTTGTTGATTCCTAGTAGATGATCGCGTTTTTACTCCGTCACTTGGATCTCCAATGACTAAGTCATGTGTGTGACTTCTTAGCCATTTTCGATTTGGTTGGAAATTTGTTGGATTCTCAGAGTTTCCTTCTTGATGTGATTCCACTTGTTGTGTATTATTGACGGATGCTTCTTCGGTTTCAACTACTGGAATTTCTTCTTGTGCAATTTCGAGTGCAACAGGCATGCGTGACATTTCGGGTTCCTCATTGCATATTGCCTCAAATTGGTGAATACCCATGTCACTTGATTCTTCTACTTCCTGCAACACATCATCTTCGAACAACTCATAAGAATTATTCAAATCACAATTACCTTCACCATTTTTGCCATTTTTGTCGTGATTCTCGTCGAACACAACATGAATTGATTCTTCTACCACCATTGTTGATTTGTTGAATATTCTGTATGCTTTGCTGGTGGATGAATATTCTGTATGCTTTGATTTGTCGAACACAACATGAATTGATGTTGACTCTTGAGCTTTGACTTTGAATGATGCTTTGATTTGTTTTCCTTTCTGGCATGCATCACAAATTTGATTTTTCTTGAACACAATGTTGGGTAGTCCTTCAACTAGATTATTCCTTGCAAGCTTGTTGATGGTTTTGAAATTCAAATGATTTAGCCTTCTGTGCCATTCCCAACAAACTTCATTCGAATTATTTGCCATCAAGCATACGGATTCCTTCGTTGTACTCCAATCCACTACATACATGTTTTTCTTTCTTGATCCGGCGAGTACGACTTCATTCGTGGATTCGTTCTTGACTTGACATTTGCCTTTGTAAAATTCTACGAGATATCCTTTGTCGCAAAATTGACTTGTACTAAACAAGTTAAATTTTAATCCTTCGACATAAGATACGTCATCAATTCGTAGACCATTTTTCACAATTGCGCCGGTTCCTTTTGTCATTCCATATCGATCGTTTCCACCGAACACTACTTTTGGTCCTTCGATACTTTTGAACTCAACTAGACTAGCTTTATTGCCGGTCATGTGTCGAGAGCATCCGCTATCGAAATACCAAATTTCCTGCAAAACAGATTAATTATTTTTAGGTACCCACACTTGTTTGGGTCCTTTTGCGTTAGTAATTTTTGGCATCCAAATCCACCTAGATCCCACTGATCCAAGAGTAGGTGATTTGTAACCATTAAAAACATTATAATCATAACGCACTTTCGAATAATGATTCGGTGCGGGTTGGGAAGCTGATAGTTGCTTGACTCTATGAAACAAATTAAATCTGGACTTGGTCCATGGTTTATGTTCAAGCGACCAATCTTCTTCTGAGGGATATAATCTCCCAGCCCCAATTCTCGGAATTCTTCCCATATTCCTATGAGGTTTTGTTGCACTAGACTCGTTGGTTCTCCTTTGAGATACAAATTTTTGCCTTTTAAAATTTTGTTGTCTTGCCAAAATGTCACTGTGTTGTTTCGGCCTAGCAACAACTTTCTGGGCATTAATTTTGTTTCCAACTCCTTGTCTCATTGTGCTATGTTGACTTTTTACAAATTTTACCACTGGAACTTTATTGATTAAAGTAGTAGTAGAATTAGTCAACTTTTGAGGGGTTTTAGAACATGATGGATCGTAGCCCAGTCCGGCTTTATCTCCAGCGGGTTTTTGCATGTTTACCATTTTATCCATTATTTTGGATGAATGCATAAATGATGCAATGACTTCCCGAAGGTTATGTTCTCTAACCTCTCTAGCTTTGCACTCTTCTTGAAGTCGAATATTTTCGGCTTTCAATTTACTCATTTCATTTAGAACATTTTGCAATTTTTGCGCCATTTCTTCCTTTTCAAGAATTAATGAATTATTGCTCTCTTTGATTTGAGTATGAGTGTCCATGACTTTTTGACAATCTTCCATGAGACTTTGAAATGATTCTTGAGTCTCGAAAGAGGTGTCAACGGAACTAAAAGAACTAAAAGAGCTAGAAGATACCTCTTCGTCGATTTCGCGCGCCATTAAACATTCTTTATGTTCGAATGATTTTCCAACTAAGCACAGTAGCGTCGTATCTTCTTGTGAGGAATCACTTTCATCATTAGATGAATCTCCAGATTCACTTGCTTCTAGCGGATCACTTATCAACGCCTTTCGTTTGTCCTTCTTGAATCTCTTTTCCTTTGACTTGTATTCTTCCTGTGAAGGGTTAGTAGCATTCGAATTTTTGCTTACCTTGGGGTGTGGACATTCTTCCATAAAATGTCCAGGCTTTCTACAATTATAACACAGATTTGTGTTATCTTCGATCGGTTCCTTTCTTGATCTTCTATTTTCTCGAAAGAAACTTGCTTGTGGTGATCCTTTGTTCTTTCGCATGAACTTCCTGAATTTTCTAACAAATAGAGAGAATTGTTCGTCAGATAAAAAATCATTATTTCCTACTGACCTTGATGTAGACGGTTGATCGGCCATCAATGCGGATGTTCGTTCATCGCGCTCTTCTTCATTTCGTGTCTTCATCTCGAACTCGTACGCCTTAAGATCACTAAAGAGTTTATCCGTAGATAACGTCCTTAGATCTCTATGATTGCGCATTGCGGTCACCTTCATATCCCAATTTGTAGGTAGTCCGCGTAACACTTTGAGCGATATTTCTTTCTGGGTAATGGTCTTTCCCAGATCCGTGATCTCTCCAAGAATTTTGATTAATCGAGCTTCCATGTCGCTGATGCTTTCGTTCGGTAGCATTTTGAAATCTTCGAACCTCTTCATGGCAATGGTTAGTTTGTTGTCTTTTTCTTGTTCATCGCCTTCACCGATTCCGATAAGTGTATCCCATATTTCTTTTGCTGTGGTGCACTTTCGAATCTTTGGGAATATGGTGTCATCGACCGCTTTGAACAAAATATCTTTGGCAATGTTGTCCAAATTATTTCGCCCTCTATCTTCCTTTGTCCACTCCATTTTTGGCTTTGGAATATATCGTGGAGCATCTGGATCTCGTGGAGTAGCAGTATTGGCTTCCATAATTTGGATAGAACCATTTGCGATGACTTCCCACATTTCATCATTCAACGCAGATAAGTGCACCTGCATACGTATTTTCCAATCATCAAATTTATCAAGTGAGAAAAGCAAATTTTGAGCAAGAGCCATATCTCTCTTCATCTTGAAGATTTTGAGATCTATCTAGCAGTCAAAATTGACTCAAATAGACAACCGCTCTGATACCACTTGTTGGTCCCGAATGGGTGGCGAGAAGTCTAGAGGGGGGGTGAATAGACTTCTCTAACTTTTCAAATTCTTTCGCAAAACACACAAGGCAAATAACACTTTAATTATATCAACTCTAAGTAACAAGCATCATCAAGATAAACAACTTAGAGTGTGCAGCGGAATAGGTAGCGGTATAGTGTTATGCTTAATAGTGTGGTGCTCAAAGAGAGATTCTAAACATGCAATACGTTAGAAACACTTAATATGGATCAAATATAATGTACGCAAAGTTTGGCTCGCATGCAAACGTGGGAACTATCAAACCCAGACAGATAAAGATACGCGATAAATCGTAATCGGGTTAGATCGTAGTTAGAATAAGCATGCACAAAATGTATGAGCAGTAAGTAAATAGAGAGAGAGATTTATAGTGGTTCAGAGGTGGTGTAATCCTCCTAGTCCACTCTTCTCCTTTCACTTCAAGGAGGAAATTCACTATTCTTCGATCACCCAGATACAATAGTGAATAAGTGTCCACCGACACTTCTCCGAGTGCTTCGCACAAAGCTACACTCCTCCAAGATTTTTCGCAAGCTCCTTTTGTTACTCCGCCTTCCCGAGTACTTCGCACCAAGCTGTACTCCTACACCACGAGAACTACGCACAAAGCTACGTCCTCCAAGGGTTTTCACAAGCTCCTCCTGTTACTCTGCCCTTCACCACGAGTGCTACGCACAAAGCTACACTCAACCAGGGTTTTTCACTCTCTCTAGTTACTCCGCCCTCTTTCTACACTCAGTAGAGAATATTACAAAGAAATAAAATTTCTCTCTCACTCAGACTTGAATTTTATCGTATATAGCTCAATACATGACTTGATGATTGATTGGATATTCTTTGAGTTTGTATACTGCTCTTGTTCGTGATTCAAGTCTTCATTTGTCTTCAAGTCTGCTTGGGCATTTTATAGCCAAAGAAAGCTATTTGCCCGTTGATCAACTTTCGATCTTGATCGTCCATTTTGAATTGTAGTTGATCTGATAATTTTGTCAACTTGATCTGCAATTGTAGGTAGATGTCATTTCTCCTTTTTGTCAGATGATTTGAATAAATTGCCCGTTGCCGTGTCTTGAATTTTGTAGCCTCCAAAATTTGAATAAGTTCGGCGCGGCGTGCTTGATTTTCTTCTCCTTCATAAATGCTCTGACATGTCAAGTTGATCAAATAATTTAACTGCTGATTCTTGCTTGAGTATAAAATTGTTTCTCCGCAAATCAGCCTTCTTCGAGCGTCTCCGGTTCCACCGTAAAAACTTGATGTTCAGATGAAAATATATCAGATATTTTCTCCTTCATGATCCTTGTAAAATAATATACTGGAACCTCTGTAAAAACTTCACTGTTGTTCATGGTGAGATGCTCTGTTTCAAATTTCAAGCTTAGTCCACCATACTTGGTATGTTTCTCCATATGGTGCATGGCTTCTGTGAGACTTGTGCATTTTCCTTAGCTAGTCTCCATTAGCTAGTCTCTCCTTAGCTAGTCTCCATTTTAGCTAGTCTCTCCTTAGCTAGTCTCCTTTTAGCTAGTCTCCATTCTAGCTAGTTTCTCCTTAGCTAGTCTTCATACGGTTATACGGTCCAAGCTAGTCTCCCATACGGTCTTCGTATACATTGAGCTAGTCTCTCATACGGTTATACGGTTCAAGCTAGTCTCCCATACGGTCTTCGTATACATTGAACTAGTCTCTCATACGGTTATACGGTTCAAGCTAGTCTCCCATACGGTCTTCGTATACATTGAACTAGTCTCTCATACGGTTATACGGTTCAAGCTAGTCTCCAATACGTGAAGCTAGTCTCTCATACAGTGGAGTTGTCTTCGTATACATTGAACTAGTCTCTCATACGGTTATACGGTTCAAGCTAGTCTCCCATACGGTCTTCGTATACATTGAACTAGTCTCTCATACGGTTATACGGTTCAAGCTAGTCTCCAATACGTGAAGCTAGTCTCTCATACGGTGGAGTTAATCTCTCATACGATCCAAGCTAGTCTCCAAAGCAAGCTTAAAAATTGCTTCACTTGAGATTCGAACTAAGGATTACTTGGCTTAGCTCAAACGCATTTCTTCCAACTCCTCTAGCATGGTTCTTGGTAACTTCTCCGCAACATAATTATGTTAAGCTATAATCCCGCTTAACATCGAAAATCAAACAATGATTTTCCAGACTTGTACATGGGTTGCATGATATAGGTGCACCATACTCCGTAGACAAGGACTGACTCAAATAGAATAAAATTGGGGACTACTTGATTTTTCAAAAATACATTCGGCTCATCAAAATTTACAATATATTCCTAACAATTACTATTTAAGTAAACCCTATCCAATGTGACACCATGGTGCGTGTGGCCATGTAATTGCAACTGAAACTAGCATTTCATAGTCGGACAAAGTACCTGTTAGGTCCCCGTAGTGTAGCGTTTTGTTCAATTTAGTCATTGTACCATTATTTCGTGTAATTTAGTCTATTTACTTTAAGATTTTGAACAATTAAGGACAATATTAACACCGATAATTTCTTCCGTTAAGTTTGTCCACGCGGCATTCGAACTGCCATGTCAGATTGTGCGATATGGCATAAAAGAGTATAAATAGGACAAAAATAATGTTAATAGCTCTGACCTTAGCTCAGTTGGTAGAGTGGTGGACTGTAGTTGGACTAATCTAAATTGGAAATCCTTAGGTCGCTGGTTTGATTCCGGCAGGTTGGATTGATGTTCTACAATATTAAGCTTTTTAATTTTTCCTTTGAAGAGCTTAAAAAAAAAAAAAAAAAAAAAAAAAAAAACGCCGTTGCCGGGGATCGAACCCGGGTCTCCCGCGTGACAGGCGGGGATACTCACCACTATACTACAACGACTCGCGCGGCAGAACAGGACAGTCACATATTACTATTTAAGTAAACCCAATCAAATGTGGCATCATGGTTCGTGTGGCGATCTAATTGCAACTGAAACTAACATTTCATAGTCGGACAAAGTACCTGTTAGGTCCCTGTACTGTAGCGTTTTGTTCAATTTAGTTATTGTACCTTTATTTTATGTAATCTAGTCCCGGTACTTTAAGATTTAGAACAATTAAGGACAACATTAACACCGATAATTTTTTCTGTTAAGTTTTTTTCTACGTTGCATTCGAACCGCCATGTCGGATTGTGCGATGTGGCATAAAAGAGTACAATACGGACAAAAATATAGTTAATTGCTCCGACCTTAGCTCAGTTAGTAGAGCGGACGACTGTAGTTTGATTAATCTAAATTGGAAATCCTTAGGTCGCTGGTTCGAATCCGGCAGGTCGGATTGATGTTTTACAATATTAAGCTTTTTAATTTTTCCTTTGAAGAGCTAAAAAATGAAACGCTGTTGCCGGGGATCGAACCCAGGTCTCCCGCGTGACAGGCGGGAATACTCACCACCAATGCTTCATAAAACGTTAGGCGCCCCCTAGGCGCCGATTTTTTTATTTATTTTTTTAAATTTTTTAAATTTTTAATAAAATTAAAAATTAAAATTTTTTAAATTTAGTAATAAAACATAAGGTTTCCATAGTTGTTTCTTAGAAACTATTTACGAAAGTGGTTGTAAAATTGTTCAAAATATTGTTTTAACCATCTAAATACATAAAAAACTAAAATTAAGAACTAAAGAGGCATTTTTTTGAGAAATTAGTGGACCAAACCGCCTTTGGCTGTTTGCGGTGTATAGATCTCGAAAAAATACGCGATTTGAAAAAAAAAATTTGACCAAATCAGACAACCGAGTCAAAAGTTATGCCTTCTAAAACATTTTCGACATTTTCAAAAAAAAAAAAAAAAATTCGCCGAACCGGCCGGTTAGGCGGTCTATGCCATTCCTCGCGGCGGCCTCCCACCGCCCAGCGCCTAGGCGCGATTTTTGCAACACTGCTCACCACTATACTACAACGACTCGCGCGGCAGAACAGGACAGTCACATATTACTATTTAAGTAAACCCTATCCAATGTGACACCATGGTGCGTGTGGCCATGTAATTGCAACTGAAACTAGCATTTCATAGTCGGACAAAGTACCTGTTAGGTCCCCGTAGTGTAGCGTTTTGTTCAATTTAGTCATTGTACCATTATTTCGTGTAATTTAGTCTATTTACTTTAAGATTTTGAACAATTAAGGACAATATTAACACCGATAATTTCTTCCGTTAAGTTTGTCCACGCGGCATTCGAACTGCCATGTCAGATTGTGCGATATGGCATAAAAGAGTATAAATAGGACAAAAATAATGTTAATAGCTCTGACCTTAGCTCAGTTGGTAGAGTGGTGGACTGTAGTTGGACTAATCTAAATTGGAAATCCTTAGGTCGCTGGTTTGATTCCGGCAGGTTGGATTGATGTTCTACAATATTAAGCTTTTTAATTTTTCCTTTGAAGAGCTTAAAAAAAAAAAAAAAAAAAAAAAAGACGCCGTTGCCGGGGATCGAACCCGGGTCTCCCGCGTGACAGGCGGGGATACTCACCACTATACTACAACGACTCGCGCGGCAGAACAGGACAGTCACATATTACTATTTAAGTAAACCCAATCAAATGTGGCATCATGGTTCGTGTGGCGATCTAATTGCAACTGAAACTAACATTTCATAGTCGGACAAAGTACCTGTTAGGTCCCTGTACTGTAGCGTTTTGTTCAATTTAGTTATTGTACCTTTATTTTATGTAATCTAGTCCCGGTACTTTAAGATTTAGAACAATTAAGGACAACATTAACACCGATAATTTTTTCTGTTAAGTTTTTTTCTACGTTGCATTCGAACCGCCATGTCGGATTGTGCGATGTGGCATAAAAGAGTACAATACGGACAAAAATATAGTTAATTGCTCCGACCTTAGCTCAGTTAGTAGAGCGGACGACTGTAGTTTGATTAATCTAAATTGGAAATCCTTAGGTCGCTGGTTCGAATCCGGCAGGTCGGATTGATGTTTTACAATATTAAGCTTTTTAATTTTTCCTTTGAAGAGCTAAAAAATGAAACGCTGTTGCCGGGGATCGAACCCAGGTCTCCCGCGTGACAGGCGGGAATACTCACCACCAATGCTTCATAAAACGTTAGGCGCCCCTAGGCGCCGATTTTTTTATTTATTTTTTTAAATTTTTTTAATTTTTAATAAAATTAAAAATTAAAATTTTTTAAATTTAGTAATAAAACATAAGGTTTCCATAGTTGTTTCTTAGAAACTATTTACGAAAGTGGTTGTAAAATTGTTCAAAATATTGTTTTAACCATCTAAATACATAAAAAACTAAAATTAAGAACAAAAGAGGCAATTTTTTGAGAAATTAGTGGACCAAACCGCCTTTGGCTGTTTGCGGTGTATAGATCTCGAAAAAATACGCGATTTGAAAAAAAAATTTTGACCAAATCAGACAACCGAGTCAAAAGTTATGCCTTCCAAAACATTTTCGACATTTAAAAAAAAAAAAAAAAATTCGCCGAACCGGCCGGTTAGGCGGTCTATGCCATTCCTCGCGGCGGCCTCCCACCACCCAGCGCCTAGGCGCTATTTTTGCAACACTGCTCACCACTATACTACAACGACTCGCGCGGCAGAATAGGACAGTCACATATTACCATTAAAGTAAACCCTATCCAATGTGACACCATGGTGCGTGTGGCCATGTAATTGCAACTGAAACTAGCATTTCATAGTTGGACAAAGTACCTGTTAGGTCCCCGTAGTGTAGCGTTTTGTTCAATTTAGTCATTGTACCTTTATTTCGTGTAATTTAGTCTATTTACTTTAAGATTTTGAACAATTAAGGACAATATTAACACCGATAATTTCTTCCGTTAAGTTTGTCCACGCGGCATTCGAACTGCCATGTCAGATTGTGCGATATGGCATAAAAGAGTATAAATCGGACAAAAATAATGTTAACAGCTCTGACCTTAGCTCAGTTGGTAGAGTGGTGGACTGTAGTTGGACTAATCTAAATTGGAAATCCTTAGGTCGCTGGTTTGATTCCGGCAGGTTGGATTGATGTTCTACAATATTAAGCTTTTTAATTTTTCCTTTGAAGAGCTTAAAAAAAAAAAAAAAAAAAAAAAGACGCCGTTGCCAGGGGTCGAACCCGGGTCTCCCGCGTGACAGGTGGGGATAATCACCACTATACTACAACGACTCGCGCGGCAGAACAGGACAGTCACATATTACTATTTAAGTAAACCCAATCAAATGTGGAATCATGGTTCGTGTGGCGATCTAATTGCAACTGAAACTAACATTTCATAGTCGGACAAAGTACCTGTTAGGTCCCTGTACTGTAGCGTTTTGTTCAATTTAGTTATTGTACCTTTATTTTGTGTAATCTAGTCCCGGTACTTTAAGATTTAGAACAATTAAGGACAACATTAACACCGATAATTTTTTCTGTTAAGTTTTTTTCTACGTTGCATCCGAACTGCCATGTCGGATTGTGCGATGTGGCATAAAAGAGTACAATACGGACAAAAATATAGTTAATTGCTCCGACCTTAGCTCAGTTAGTAGAGCGGACGACTGTAGTTTGATTAATCTAAATTGGAAATCCTTAGGTCGCTGGTTCGAATCCGGCAGGTCGGATTGATTTTTTACAATATTAAGCTTTTTAATTTTTCCTTTGAAGAGCTAAAAAATGAAACGCTGTTGCCGGGGATCGAACCCAGGTCTCCCGCGTGACAGGCGGGAATACTCACGACCAATGCTGCATAAAACGTTAGGCGCCCCCTAGGCGCCGATTTTTTTATTTATTTTTTTTAATTTTTTTAATTTTTAATAAAATTAAAAATTAAAATTTTTTAAATTTAGTAATAAAACATAAGGTTTCCATAGTTGTTTCTTAGAAACTATTTACGAAAGTGGTTGTAAAATTGTTCAAAATATTGTTTTAACCATCTAAATACATAAAAAACTAAAATTAAGAACTAAAGAGGCATTTTTTTGAGAAATTAGTGGACCAAACCGCCTTTGGCTGTTTGCGGTGTATAGATCTCGAAAAAATACGCGATTTGAAAAAAAAATTTTGACCAAATCAGACAACCGAGTCAAAAGTTATGCCTTCCAAAACATTTTCGACATTTAAAAAAAAAAAAAAAATTCGCCGAACCGGCCGGTTAGGCGGTCTATGCCATTCCTCGCGGCGGCCTCCCACCACCCAGCGCCTAGGCGCTATTTTTGCAACACTGCTCACCACTATACTACAACGACTCGCGCGGCAGAACAGGACAGTCACACATTACTATTTAAGTAAACCCTATCCAATGTGACACCATGGTGCGTGTGGCCATGTAATTGCAACTGAAACTAGCATTTCATAGTCGGACAAAGTACCTGTTAGGTCCCCGTAGTGTAGCGTTTTGTTCAATTTAGTCATTGTACCTTTATTTCGTGTAATTTAGTCTATTTACTTTAAGATTTTGAACAATTAAGGACAATATTAACACCGATAATTTCTTCCGTTAAGTTTGTCCACGCGGCATTCGAACTGCCATGTCAGATTGTGCGATATGGCATAAAAGAGTATAAATCGGAAAAAAATAATGTTAACAGCTCGGACCTTAGCTCAGTTGGTAGAATGGTGGACTGTAGTTGGACTAATCTAAATTGGAAATCCTTAGGTCGCTGGTTTGATTCCGGCAGGTTGGATTGATGTTCTACAATATTAAGCTTTTTAATTTTTCCTTTGAAGAGCTTAAAAAAAAAAAAAAAAAAAAAAAAAAAAAAAAAAAAAAAAAAGACGCCGTTGCCGGGGATCGAACCCGGGTCTCCCGCGTGACAGGCGGGGATACTCACCACTATACTACAACGACTCGCACGGCAGAACAGGACAGTCACATATTACTATTTAAGTAAACCCAATCAAATGTGGAATCATGGTTCGTGTGGCGATCTAATTGCAACTGAAACTAACATTTCATAGTCGGACAAAGTACCTGTTAGGTCCCTGTACTGTAGCGTTTTTTTCAATTTAGTTATTGTACCTTTATTTTGTGTAATCTAGTCCCGGTACTTTAAGATTTAGAACAATTAAGGACAACATTAACACCGATAATTTTTTCTGTTAAGTTTTTTTCTACGTTGCATCCGAACTGCCATGTCGGATTGTGCGATGTGGCATAAAAGAGTGCAATACGGACAAAAATATAGTTAATTGCTCCGACCTTAGCTCAGTTAGTAGAGCGGACGACTGTAGTTTGATTAATCTAAATTGGAAATCCTTAGGTCGCTGGTTCGAATCCGGCAGGTCGGATTGATTTTTTACAATATTAAGCTTTTTAATTTTTCCTTTGAAGAGCTAAAAAATGAAACGCTGTTGCCGGGGATCGAACCCAGGTCTCCCGCGTGACAGGCGGGAATACTCACGACCAATGCTGCATAAAACGTTAGGCGCCCCCTAGGCGCCGATTTTTTTATTTATTTTTTTTAATTTTTTTAATTTTTAATAAAATTAAAAATTAAAATTTTTTAAATTTAGTAATAAAACATAAGGTTTCCATAGTTGTTTCTTAGAAACTATTTACGAAAGTGGTTGTAAAATTGTTCAAATATTGTTTTAACCATCTAAATACATAAAAAACTAAAATTAAGAACTAAAGAGGCATTTTTTTGAGAAATTAGTGGACCAAACCGCCTTTGGCTGTTTGCGGTGTATAGATCTCGAAAAAATACGCGATTTGAAAAAAAAATTTTGACCAAATCAGACAACCGAGTCAAAAGTTATGCCTTCCAAAACATTTTCGACATTTAAAAAAAAAAAAAAATTCGCCGAACCGGCCGGTTAGGCGGTCTATGCCATTCCTCGCGGCGGCCTCCCACCACCCAGCGCCTAGGCGCTATTTTTGCAACACTGCTCACCACTATACTACAACGACTCGCGCGGCAGAACAGGACAGTCACACATTACTATTTAAGTAAACCCTATCCAATGTGACACCATGGTGCGTGTGGCCATGTAATTGCAACTGAAACTAGCATTTCATAGTCGGACAAAGTACCTGTTAGGTCCCCGTAGTGTAGCGTTTTGTTCAATTTAGTCATTGTACCTTTATTTCGTGTAATTTAGTCTATTTACTTTAAGATTTTGAACAATTAAGGACAATATTAACACCGATAATTTCTTCCGTTAAGTTTGTCCACGCGGCATTCGAACTGCCATGTCAGATTGTGCGATATGGCATAAAAGAGTATAAATCGGACAAAATAATGTTAACAGCTCTGACCTTAGCTCAGTTGGTAGAGTGGTGGACTGTAGTTGGACTAATCTAAATTGGAAATCCTTAGGTCGCTGGTTTGATTCCGGCAGGTTGGATTGATGTTCTACAATATTAAGCTTTTTAATTTTTCCTTTGAAGAGCTTAAAAAAAAAAAAAAAAAAAAAAAAAAAAAAAAGACGCCGTTGCGGGGATCGAACCCGGGTCTCCCGCGTGACAGGCGGGGATACTCACCACTATACTACAACGACTCGCACGGCAGAACAGGACAGTCACATATTACTATTTAAGTAAACCCAATCAAATGTGGAATCATGGTTCGTGTGGCGATCTAATTGCAACTGAAACTAACATTTCATAGTCGGACAAAGTACCTGTTAGGTCCCTGTACTGTAGCGTTTTTTCAATTTAGTTATTGTACCTTTATTTTGTGTAATCTAGTCCCGGTACTTTAAGATTTAGAACAATTAAGGACAACATTAACACCGATAATTATTTCTGTTAAGTTTTTTTCTACGTTGCATTCGAACTGCCATGTCGGATTGTGCGATGTGGCATAAAAGAGTGCAATACGGACAAAAATATAGTTAATTGCTCCGACCTTAGCTCAGTTAGTAGAGCGGACGACTGTAGTTTGATTAATCTAAATTGGAAATCCTTAGGTCGCTGGTTCGAATCCGGCAGGTCGGATTGATTTTTTACAATATTAAGCTTTTTTAATTTTTCCTTTGAAGAGCTAAAAAATGAAACGCTGTTGCCGGGGATCGAACCCAGGTCTCCCGCGTGACAGGCGGGAATACTCACGACCAATGCTGCATAAAACGTTAGGCGTCCCCTAGGCGCCGATTTTTTTATTTATTTTTTTTAATTTTTTTAATTTTTAATAAAATTAAAAATTAAAATTTTTTAAATTTAGTAATAAAACATAAGGTTTCCATAGTTGTTTCTTAGAAACTATTTACGAAAGTGGTTGTAAAATTGTTCAAAATATTGTTTTAACCATCTAAATACATAAAAAACAAAATTAAGAACTAAAGTGGCATTTTTTGAGAAATTAGTGGACCAAACCGCCTTTGGCTGTTTGCGGTGTATAGATCTCGAAAAAATACGCGATTTGAAAAAAAAATTTGACCAAATCAGACAACCGATCGAAAGTTATGCCTTCGAAACATTTCGACATTTTCAAAAAAAAAAAAAAATTCGCCGAACCGGCCTGTTAGGCGGTCTATGCCATTCCTCGCGGCGGCTCCCACCGCCCCCGCCTAGGCGCGATTTTTGCAACACTGCTCACCACTATACTACAACGACTCGCGCGGCAGAACAGGACAGTCACATATTACTATTTAAGTAAACCCTATCCAATGTGACACCATGGTGCGTGTGGCCATGTAATTGCAACTGAAACTAGCATTTCATAGTCGGACAAAGTACCTGTTAGGTCCCCGTAGTGTAGCGTTTTGTTCAATTTAGTCATTATACCTTTATTTCGTGTAATTCAGTCTATTTACTTTAAGATTTTGAACAATTAAGGACAATATTAACACCGATAATTTCTTCCGTTAAGTTTGTCCACGCGGCTTTCGAACTGCCATGTCAGATTGTGCGATATGGCATAAAAGAGTATAAATCGGACAAAAATAATGTTAACAGCTCTGACCTTAGCTCAGTTGGTAGAGTGGTGGACTGTAGTTAGACTAATCTAAATTGGAAATCCTTAGGTCGCTGGTTTGATTCCGGCAGGTTGGATTGATGTTCTACAATATTAAGCTTTTTAATTTTTCCTTTGAAGAGCTTAAAAAAAAAAAAAAAAAAAAAAGAAAAAAAGACGCCGTTGCCGGGGATCGAACCCGGGTCTCTCGCGTGACAGGCGGGGATACTCACCACTATACTACAACGACTCGCGCGGCAAAACAAGACAGTCACATATTACTATTTAAGTAAACCCAATCAAATGTGGCATCATGGTTCGTGTGGCGATCTAATTGCAACTGAAACTAACATTTCATAGTCGGACAAAGTACCTGTTAGGTCCCTGTACAGTAGCGTTTTGTTCAATTTAGTTATTGTACCTTTATTTTGTGTAATCTAGTCCCGGTACTTTAAGATTTAGAACAATTAAGGACAACATTAACACCGATAATTTTTTCTGTTAAGTTTTTTTCTACGTTGCATTCGAACTGCCATGTCGGATTGTGCGATGTGGCATAAAAGTGTACAATACGGACAAAAATATAGTTAATTGCTCCGACCTTAGCTCAGTTAGTAGAGCGGAGGACTGTAGTTGGATTAATCTAAATTGGAAATGCTGAGGTCGCTGGTTCGAATCCTGCAGGTCGGATTGATTTTTTACAATATTAAGCTTCTTAATTTTTCCTTTGAAGAGCTAAAAAAAAAACGCTGTTGCCGGGGATCGAACCCAGGTCTCCCGCGTGACAGGCGGGAATACTCACCACCAATGCTGCATAAAACGTTAGGCGCCCCCTAGGCGCCGATTTTTTTTTTTTTTTTTTTATAAAATTAAAAATTAAAATTTTTTAAATTTAGTAATAAAACATAAGGTTTCCGTAGTTGTTTCTTAGAAACTATTTACGAAAGTGGTTTTAAAATTGTTCAAAATATTGTTTTAACCATCTAAATACATAAAAAACTAAAATTAAGAACTAAAGAGGCATTTTTATTGAGAAATTAGTGGACCAAACCGCCTTCGGCTGTTTGCGGTGTATAGATCTCGAAAAAATACGCGATTTGAAAAAAAAATTTGACCAAATCAGACAACCGAGTCAAAAGTTATGCCTTCCAAAACATTTTCGACATTTTCAAAAAAAAAAAAAAATCGCCGAACCGGCCGGTTAGGCGGTCTATGCTATTCCTCGCGACGGCCTCCCACCGCCCAGCGCCTAGGCGCGATTTTTGCAACACTGCTCACCACTATACTACAACGACTCGCGCGGCAGAACAGGACGGTCACATATTACTATTTAAGTAAACCCTATCCAATGTGACACCATTGTGCGTGTGGCCATGTAATTGCAACTGAAACTAGCATTTCATAGTCGGACAAAGTACCTGTTAGGTCTCCGTAGTGTAGCGTTTTGTTCAATTTAGTCATTGTACCTTTATTTCGTGTAATTTAGTCTATTTACTTTAAGATTTTGAACAATTAAGGACAATATTAACACCGATAATTTCTTCCGTTAAGTTTGTCCACGCGGCATTCGAACTGCCATGTCAGATTGTGCGATATGACATAAAGGAGTATAAATCGGACAAAAATAATGTTAACAGCTTTGACCTTAGCTCAGTTTGTAGAGTGGTGGACTGTAGTTGGACTAATCTAAATTGGAAATCCTTAGGTCGCTGGTTTGATTCCGGCAGGTTGGATTGATGTTCTACAATATTAAGCTTTTTAATTTTTCCTTTGAAGAGCTTAAAAAAAAAAAAAAAGACGCCGTTGCCAGGGATCGAACCCGGGTCTGCCTCGTGACAGGCGAGGATACTCACCACTATACTACAACGACTCGCACGGCAGAACAGGGCAGTCACATATTACTATTTAAGTAAACCCAATCAAATGTGGCATCATGGTTCGTGTGGCGATCTAATTGCAACTGAAACTAACATTTCATAGTCGGACAATGTACCTGTTAGGTCCCTGTACTGTAGCGTTTTGTTCAATTTAGTTATTGTACCTTTATTTTGTGTAATCTAGTCCCGGTACTTTAAGATTTAGAACAATTAAGGACAACATTAACACCGATAATTTTTTTGTTAAGTTTTTTTCTACGTTGCATTCGAACTGCCATGTCGGATTGTGCGATGTGGCATAAAAGAGTACAATACGGACAAAAATATTGTTAATTGCTCCGACCTTAGCTCAGTTAGTAGAGCGGACGACTGTAGTTTGATTAATCTAAATTGGAAATCCTTAGGTCGCTGGTTCGAATCCGGCAGGTCGGATTGATTTTTTACAATATTAAGCTTTTTAATTTTTCCTTTGAAGAGCTAAAAAAAGAAACGCTGTTGCCGGGGATCGAACCCCAGGTCTCCCGCGTGACAGGTGGAATACTCACCACCAATGCTGCATAAAACGTTAGGCGCCCCCTAGGCGCCGATTTTTTTTTTTTTTATTTTAATTTTTTAAATTTTTAATAAAATTAAAAATTAAAATTTTTTAAATTTAGTAATAAAACATAAGGTTTCCACAGTTGTTTCTTAGAAACTATTTACGAAAGTGGTTGTAAAATTGTTCAAAATATTGTTTTAACCATCTAAAAACATAAAAAACTAAAATTAAGAACTAAAGAGGCATTTTTTGAGAAATTAGTGGACCAAACTGCCTATGGCTGTTTGCGGTGTATAGATCTCGAAAAAATACGCGATTTGAAAAAAAAAATTGACCAAATCAGACAACCGATTCAAAAGTTATGCCTTCGAAAACGTTTTCGACATTTTCAAAAATAAAAAAAAAAAATTCGCCGAACCGGCCTGTTAGGCGGTCTATGCCATTCCTCGCGGCGGCCTCCCACCGCCCAGCGCCTAGGCGCGATTTTTGCAACACTGCTCACCACTATACTACAACGACTCGCGCGGCAGAACAGGACAGTCACATATTACTATTTAAGTAAACCCTATCCAATGTGACACCATGGTGCGTGTGGCCATGTAATTGCAACTGAAACTAGCATTTCATAGTCGGACAAAGTACCTGTTAGGTCCCCGTAGTGTAGCGTTTTGTTCAATTTAGTCATTGTACCTTTATTTCGTGTAATTCAGTCTATTTACTTTAAGATTTTGAACAATTAAGGACAATATTAACACCGATAATTTCTTCCGTTAAGTTTGTCCACGCGGATTTCGAACTGCCATGTCAGATTGTGCGATATGGCATAAAAGAGTATAAATCGGACAAAAATAATGTTAACAGCTCTGACCTTAGCTCAGTTGGTAGAGTGGTGGACTGTAGTTAGACTAATCTAAATTGGAAATCCTTAGGTCGCTGGTTTGATTCCGGCAGGTTGGATTGATGTTCTACAATATTAAGCTTTTTAATTTTTCCTTTGCAGAGCTTAAAAAAAAAAAAAAAAAAAAAAAAAAAAGACGCCGTTGCCGGGGATCGAACCCGGGTCTCCCGCGTAACAGGCGGGGATACTCACCACTATACTACAACGACTCGCGCGGCAAAATAGGACAGTCACATATTACTATTTAAGTAAACCCAATCAAATGTGGCATCATGGTTCGTGTGGCGATCTAATTGCAACTGAAACTAACATTTCATAGTCGGACAAAGTACCTGTTAGGTCCCTGTACAGTAGCGTTTTGTTCAATTTAGTTATTGTACCGTTATTTTGTGTAATCTAGTCCCGGTACTTTAAGATTTAGAACAATTAAGGACAACATTAACACCGATAATTTTTTCTGTTAAGTTTTTTTCTACGTTGCATTCGAACTGCCATGTCGGATTGTGCGATGTGGCGTAAAAGTGTACAATACGGACAAAAATATAGTTAATTGCTCCGACCTTAACTCAGTTAGTAGAGCGGAGGACTGTAGTTGGATTAATCTAAATTGGAAATGCTGAGGTCGCTGGTTCGAATCCTGCTGGTCGGATTTATTTTTTACAATATTAAGCTTCTTAATTTTTCCTTTGAAGAGCTAAAAAAAAAAAACGCTGTTGCGGGATCGAACCCAGGTCTCCCACGTGACAGGCGGGAATACTCACCACCAATGCTGCATAAAACGTTAGGCGCCCCCTAGGCGCCGATTTTTTTTTTATTTTTTATAAAATTAAAAATTAAAATTTTTAAAATTTATTAATAAAACATAAGGTTTCCGTAGTTGTTTCTTAGAAACTATTTACGAAAGTGGTTTTAAAATTGTTCAAAATATTGTTTTAACCATCTAAATACATAAAAAACTAAAATTAAGAACTAAAGAGGCATTTTTTGAGAAATTAGTGGACCAAACCGCTTTGGCTGTTTGCGGTGTATAGATCTCGAAAAAAATACGCGATTTGAAAAAAAAATTTGACCAAATCAGACAACCGATTCAAAAGTTATGCCTTCGAAAACATTTTCGACATTTTCAAAAATAAAAAAAAAAATTCCGCCGAACCGGCCTGTTAGCGGTCTATGCCATTCTCCCGCGCTCCCACCCCCCCGCCTAGGCGCGTTTTGAACATGCTACCACTATACTACAACGACTCGCGCGGCCAAACAGGACATCACATATACTATTAAGTAAACCCTATCCAATGTGACACCATGGCGCTGTGGCCATGTAATTGCAACTGAAACTAGATTCATAGTCGGACAAAGACCTGTAGGTCCCTAGTGTAGCGTTTTGTTCAATTTAGTCATTATACCTTTATTTCGTGTAATTCAGTCTATTTACTTTAAATTTAACAATAAGGACAATATTAACACGATAATTTCTTCCTTAAGTTTGTCCACGGATTTCGAACTGCATGTCAGATTTGTCATATGGCATAAAAAGTATAAATCGGACAAAAATAATTAACAGCTCTACCTTACTCAGTTGGGAGGTGGACTGTAGATAATCTAAATTGAAATCCTTAGTCGCTGTTTGATTCGGCAGTTGATTGATGTTCTACAATTTAAGCTTTTTAATTTTCTTTGCCAGAGCTTAAAAAAAAAAAAAAACGCCGTTGCGGATCGAACCCGGGTCTCTCGCGTACAAGCGGGATACTCACACATACTACAACAACCGCGCAGCAAAAACAGACAGTCACATATACTATTTAAGTAAACCAATCAAATGTGGCATCATGGTTCGTGTGCGATCTAATTGCAACTGAAACTAACATTTCATAGTCGGACAAAGTACCTGTTAGGTCCCCGTAGTGTAGCGTTTTGTTCAATTTAGTCATTGTACCTTTATTTCGTGTAATTAGTCTATTTACTTTAAGATTTTGAACAATTAAGGACAATATTAACACCGATAATTTCTTCCGTTAAGTTTGTCCACGCGGCATTCGAACTGCCATGTCAGATTGTGCGATATGGCATAAAAGAGTATAAATCGGACAAAAATAATGTTAACAGCTCTGACCTTAGCTCAGTTGGTAGAGTGGTGGACTGTAGTTGGACTAATCTAAATTGGAAATCCTTAGGTCGCTGGTTTGAATTCCGGCAGGTTGGATTGATGTTCTACAATATTAAGCTTTTTAATTTTTCCTTTGAAGAGCTTAAAAAAAGAAACGCTGTTGCCGGGGATCGAACCCAGGGTCTCCCGCGTGACAGGCGGGAATACTCACCACCAATATAAAACGTGTACAATTTTTTTTTTTTTTTTTTTTTAAAATTAAAAATTAAAATTTTTTAAATTTAGTAATAAAACATAAGGTTTCCGTAGTTGTTTCTTAGAAACTATTTACGAAAGTGGTTTTTAAAATTGTTCAAAATATTGTTTTAACCATCTAAATACATAAAAAACTAAAATTAAGAACTAAAGAGGCATTTTTTTGAGAAATTAGTGGACCAAACCGCCTTCGGCTGTTTGCGGTGTATAGATCTCGAAAAAATACGCGATTTGAAAAAAAAATTTGACCAAATCAGACAACCGAGTCAAAAGTTATGCCTTCCAAAACATTTTCGACATTTTCAAAAAAAAAAAAAAAAACCGGCCGGTTAGGCGGTCTATGCCATTCCTCGACCGCCAGCGCCTAGGCGCGATTTTTGCAACACTGCTCACCACTATACTACAACGACTCGCGCGGTAGAACAGGACAGTCACATATTACTATTTAAGTAAACCCTATCCAATGTGACACCATGCGATGTAATTGCAACTGAAACTAGCATTTCATAGTCGGACAAAGTACCTGTTAGGTCCCGTAGTGTAGCGTTTTGTTCAATTTAGTCATTGTACCTTTATTTCGTGTAATTTAGTCTATTACTTTAAGATTTTGAACAATTAAGGACAATATTAACACCGATAATTTCTTCCGTTAAGTTTGTCCACGCGGCATTCGAACTGCCATGTCAGATTGTGCGATATGGCATAAAGAGTATAAATCGGACAAAAATAATGTTAACAGCTCTGACCTTAGCTCAGTTGGTAGAGTGGTGGACTGTAGTTGGACTAATCTAAATTGGAAATCCTTAGCGCAGTCGCTGACTTTGATTCACATATTACTTGGATAAGTAAACCCTATCCAATATTAAGTGACACCATGGTGCGTGTGGCCATGTAATTGCAACTGAAACTAGCCTTTCATAGTCGGACAAAGTACCTGTTAGGTCCCGTAGTGTAGCGTTTTGTTCAATTTAGTCATTGTACCTTTATTTCGTGTAATTTAGTCTATTTACTTTAAGATTTTGAACAATTAAGGACAATATTAACACCGATAATTTCTTCCGTTAAGTTTGTCCACGCGGCATTCGAACTGCCATGTCAGATTGTGCGATTATGGCATAAAAGAGTATAAATCGGACAAAAATAATGTCAACAGCTCTGACCTTAGCTCAGTTGGTAGAGTGGTGGACTGTAGTTGGACTAATCTAAATTGGAAATCCTTAAGTCGCTGGTTTGATTCCGGCAGTTGGATTGATGTTCTACAATATTAAGCTTTTAATTTTTCCTTTGAAGAGCTTAAAAAAAAAAAAAAAAAAAAAAAAAAACGCCGTTGCCGGGGATCGAACCCGGGTCTCCCGCGTGACAGGCGGGGATACTCACCACTATACTACAACGACTCGCGCAGCAGAACAGGACAGTCACATATTACTATTTAAGTAAACCCAATCAAATGTGGCATCATGGTTCGTGTGGCGATCTAATTGCAACTGAAACTAACATTTCATAGTCGGACAAAGTACCTGTTAGGTCCCTGTACAGTAGCGTTTTGTTCAATTTAGTTATTGTACATTTATTTTGTGTAATCTAGTCCCGGTACTTTAAGATTTAGAACAATTAAGGACAACATTAACACCGATAATTTTTCTGTTAAGTTTTTTTCTACGTTGCATTCGAACTGGCCATGTTGGATTGTGCAATGTGGCATAAAAGTGTACAATACGGACAAAAATATAGTTAATTGCTCCGACCTTAGCTCAGTTAGTAGAGCGGAGGACTGTAGTTTGATTAATCTAAATTGGAAATGCTGAGGTCGCTGGTTCGAATCCGGCAGGTAGGATTGATTTTTTACAATATTAAGCTTCTTAATTTTTCCTTTGAAGAGCTAAAACAAAAAAACACTGTTGCCGGGGATCGAACCCAGGTCTCCCGCGTGACAGGCGGGAATACTCACCACCAATGCTGCATAAAACGTTAGGCGCCCCCTAGGCGCCGATTTTTTTTTTTTATTTTAATTTTTTTTATTTTTTATAAAATTAAAAATTAAAATTTTTTAAATTTAGTAATAAAACATAAGGTTTCCGTAGTTGTTTCTTAGAAACTATTTACGAAAGTGGTTTTAAAATTGTTCAAAATATTGTTTTAACCATCTAAATACATAAAAAACTAAAATTAAGAACTAAAGAGGCAATTTTTTGAGAAATTAGTGGACCAAACCGCCTTCGGTTGTTTGCGGTGTATAGATCTCGAAAAAATACACGATTTGAAAAAAAAAATTGACCAAATCAGACAACCGAGTCAAAAGTTATGCCTTCCAAAACAGTTTCGACATATTCAAAAAAAAAAAAAAAATCGCCGAACCGGCCGGTTAGGCGGTCTATGCCATTCCTCGCGACGGCCTCCCACCGCCCATCGCCTAGGCGCGATTTTTGCATCACTTCTCACCACTATACTACAACGACTCGCGCGGCAGAACAGGACAGTCACATATTACTATTTAAGTAAACCCTATCCAATGTGACACCATGGTGCGTGTGGCCATGTAATTGCAACTGAAACTAGCATTTCATAGTCGGACAAAGTACCTGTTAGGTCCCCGTAGTGTAGCGTTTTGTTCAATTTAGTCATTGTACCTTTATTTCGTTTAATTTAGTCTATTTACTTTAAGATTTTGAACAATTAAGAACAATATTAACACCGATAATTTCTTCCGTTAAGTTTGTCCACGCGGCATTCGAACTGCCATGTCAGATTGTGCGATATGGCATAAAAGAGTATAAATCGGACAAAAATAATGTCAACAGCTCTGACCTTAGCTCAGTTGGTAGAGTGGTGGACTGTAGTTGGACTAATCTAAATTGGAAATCCTTAGGTCGCTGTTTGATTCCGGCAGGTTGGATTGATGTTCTACAATATTAAGCTTTTTAATTTTTCCTTTGAAGAGCTTAAAAAAAAAAAAAAAAAAAAAAAAAAAAAAAAAAAGACGCCGTTGCCGGGGATCGAACCCGGGTCTCCCGCGTGACAGGCGGGGATACTCACCACTATACTACAACGACTCGCGCAGCAGAATAGGACAGTCACATATTACTATTTAAGTAAACCCAATCAAATGTGGCATCATGGTTCGTGTGGCGATCTAATTGCAACTGAAACTAACATTTCATAGTCGGACAAAGTACCTGTTAGGTCCCTGTACAGTAGCGTTTTGTTCAATTTAGTTATTGTACCTTTATTTTTTGTAATCTAGTCCCGGTACTTTAAGATTTAGAACAATTAAGGACAACATTAACACCGATAATTTTTTCTGTTAAGTTTTTTCTACGTTGCATTCGAACTGCCATGTCGGATTGTGCAATGTGGCATAAAAGTGTACAATACGGAAAAAAATATAGTTAATTGCTCCGACCTTAGCTCAGTTAGTAGAGCGGAGGACTGTAGTTTGATTAATCTAAATTGGAAATGCTGAGGTCGCTGGTTCGAATCCGACAGGTCGGATTGATTTTTTACAATATTAAGCTTCTTAATTTTTCCTTTGAAGAGCTAAAAAAAAAAAAACGCTGTTGCCGGGGATCGAACCCAGGTCTCCCGCGTGACAGGCGGGAATACTCACCACCAATGCTGCATAAAACGTTAGGCGCCCCCTAGGCGCCGATTTTTTTTTTTTTTTTTTAATTTTTTTTATTTTTTATAAAATTAAAAATTAAAATTTTTTAAATTTTGTAATAAAACATAAGGTTTCCGTAGTTGTTTCTTAGAAACTATTTACGAAAGTGGTTTTAAAATTGTTCAAAATATTGTTTTAACCATCTAAATACATAAAAAACTAAAATTAAGAACTAAAGAGGCATTTTTTTTGAGAAATTAATGGACCAAACCGCCTTCGGCTGTTTGCTGTGTATAGATCTCGAAAAAATATGCGATTTGAAAAAAAAATTTGACCAAATCAGACAACCGAGTCAAAAGTTATGCCTTCCAAAACATTTTCCACATTTTCAAAAAAAAATAAAAAATCGCCGAACCGGCCGGTTAGGCGGTCTATGCCATTCCTCGCGACGGCCTCCCACCGCCATCGCCTAGGCGCGATTTTTGCATCACTTCTCACCACTATACTACAACGACTCGCGCGGCAGAACAGGACAGTCACATATTACTATTTAAGTAAACCCTATCCAATGTGACACCATGGTGCGTGTGGCCATGTAATTGCAACTGAAACTAGCATTTCATAGTCGGACAAAGTACCTGTTAGGTCCCCGTAGTGTAGCGTTTTGTTCAATTTAGTCATTGTACCTTTATTTCGTGTAATTTAGTCTATTTACTTTAAGATTTTGAACAATTAAGAACAATATTAACACCGATAATTTCTTCCGTTAAGTTTGTCCACGCGGCATTCGAACTGCCATGTCAGATTGTGCGATATGGCATAAAAGAGTATAAATCGGACAAAAATAATGTCAACAGCTCTGACCTTAGCTCAGTTGGTAGAGTGGTGGACTGTAGTTGGACTAATCTAAATTGGAAATCCTTAGGTCGCTGGTTTGATTCCGGCAGGTTGGATTGATGTTCTACAATATTAAGCTTTTTAATTTTTCCTTTGAAGAGCTTAAAAAAAAAAAAAAAAAAAAAAAAAAAAAAAAAAAAAAAGACGCCGTTGCCGGGGATCGAACCCGGGTCTCCCGCGTGACAGGCGGGGATACTCACCACTATACTACAACGACTCGTGCGACAGAATAGGACAGTCACATATTACTATTTAAGTAAACCCAATCAAATGAGGCATCATGGTTCGTGTGGCGATCTAATTGCAACTGAAACTAACATTTCATAGTCGGACAAAGTACCTGTTAGGTCCCTGTACAGTAGCGTTTTGTTCAATTTAGTTATTGTACCTTTATTTTTTGTAATCTAGTCCCGGTACTTTAAGATTTAGAACAATAAAGGACAACATTAACACCGATAATTTTTTCTGTTAAGTTTTTTTCTACGTTGCATTCGAACTGCCATGTCGGATTGTGCAATGTGGCATAAAAGTGTACAATACGGACAAAAATATAGTTAATTGCTCCGACCTTAGCTCAGTTAGTAGAGCGGAGGACTGTAGTTTGATTAATCTAAATTGGAAATGCTGAGGTCGCTGGTTCGAATCCGACAGGTCGGATTGATTTTTTACAATATTAAGCTTCTTAATTTTTCCTTTGAAGAGCTAAAAAAAAAAAACGCTGTTGCCGGGGATCGAACCCAGGTCTCCCGCGTGACAGGCGGGAATACTCACCACCAATGCTGCATAAAACGTTAGGCGCCCCCTAGGCGCCGATTTTTTTTTTTTTATTTTAATTTTTTTTATTTTTTATAAAATTAAAAATTAAAATTTTTAAATTTAGTAATAAAACATAAGGTTTCCGTAGTTGTTTCTTAGAAACTATTTACGAAAGTGGTTTTAAAATTGTTCAAAATATTGTTTTAACCATCTAAATACATAAAAAACTAAAATTAAGAACTAAAGAGGCATTTTTTTTGAGAAATTAATGGACCAAACCGCCTTCGGCTGTTTGCTGTGTATAGATCTCGAAAAAATATGCGATTTGAAAAAAAAATTTGACCAAATCAGACAACCGAGTGAAAAGTTATGCCTTCCAAAACATTTTCCACATTTTCAAAAAAAAAATAAAAAATCGCCGAACCGGCCGGTTAAGCGGTCTATGCCATTCCTCGCGACGGCCTCCCACCGCCCAGCGCCTAGGCGCGATTTTTGCAACACTGCTCACCACTATACTACAACGACTCGCGCGGCAGAACAGGACAGTCACATATTACTATTTAAGTAAACCCAATCCAATGTGACACCATGGTGCGTGTGGCCATGTAATTGCAACTGAAACTAGCATTTCATAGTCGGAAAAAGTACCTGTTAGGTCCCCGTAGTGTAGAGTTTTGTTCAATTTAGTCATTGTACCTTTTTTTCGTGCAATTTAGTCTATTTACTTTAAGATTTTGAACAATTAAGGACAATATTAACACCGATAATTTCTTGCGTTTAGTTTGTCCACGCAGCATTCGAACTGCCATGTCAGATTGTGCGATATGGCATAAAAGAGTATAAATCGGACAAAAATAATGTTAACAGCTCTGACCTTAGCTCAGTTGGTAGAGTGGTGGACTGTAGTTGGACTAATCTAAATTGGAAATCCTTAGGTCGCTGGTTTGATTCCGGCAGGTTGGATTGAGGTTCTACAATATTAAGCTTTTTAATTTTTCCTTTGAAGAGCTTAAAAAAAAAAAGACGCTGTTGCTGGGGATCGAACCCGGGTCTCCCGCGTGACTGGCGGGGATACTCACCACTGTACTACAACAACTCGCGCGGCAGAACAGGACAGTCACATATTACTATTTAGGTAAACCCAATCCAATGTGACACCATGGTGCGTGTGGCCATGTAATTGCAACTGAAACTAGCATTTCATAGTCGGACAAAGTACCTGTTAGGTCCCCGTAGTGTAGCGTTTTGTTCAATTTATTCATTGTACCTTTATTTCGTGTAATTTAGTCTATTTACTTTAAGATTTTGAACAATTAAGGACAATATTAACACCGACAATTTCTTCCGTTAAGTTTGTCCACGCGGCATTCGAACTGTCATGTCAGATTGTGCGATATGGCATAAAAGCGTATAAATCGGACAAAAATAATGTTAACAGCTCTGACCTTAGCTCAGTTGGTAGAGTGGTGGACTGTAGTTGGACTAATCTAAATTGGAAATCCTTAGGTCGCTGGTTTGATTCCGGCAGGTTGGATTGATGTTCTACAATATTAAGCTTATTAATTTTTCCTTTGAAGAGCTTAAAAAAAAAAAAAAAGACGCCGTTGCCGGGGATCGGACCCGGGTCTCCCGCGTGACAGGCGGGGATACTCACCACTATACTACAACGACTCGCGCGGCAGAATAGGACAGTCACATATTACTATTTAAGTAAACCCAATCCAATGTGACACCATGGTGCGTGTGGCCATGTAATTGCAATTGAAACTAGCATTTCATAGTCGGACAAAGTACCTGTTAGGTCCCCGTAGTGTAGCGTTTTGTTCAATTTAGTCATTGTACCTTTATTTCGTGTAATTTAGTCTATTTACTTTAAGATTTTGAACAATTAAGGACAATATTAACACCGATAATTTCTTCCGTTAAGTTTGTCCACGCGGCTTTCGAAATGCCATGTCAAATTGTGCGATATGGCATAAACGATTATAAATTGGACAAAAATAATGTTAACAGCTCTGACCTTAGCTCAGTTGGTAAAGTGGTGGACTGTGGTTGGACTAATCTAAATTGGAAATCCTTAGGTCGCTGGTTTGATTCCGGCAGGTTGGATTGATGTTCTACAATATTAAGCTTTTTAATTTTTCCTTCGAAGAGCTTAAAAAAAAAAAAAAAAAAAAAAAAGACGCTGTTTCTGGGGATTGAACCCGGGTCTCCCGCGTGACTGGCGGGGATACTCACCACTATACTACAACGACTCACGCAACAAAACAGGACAGTCACATATTACTATTTAAGTAAACCCAATCAAATGTGGCATCATGGTTCGTGTGGCGATCTAATTGCAACTGAAACTAACATTTCATAGTCGGACAAAGTACCTGTTAGGTCCCTGTACAGTACCGTTTTGTTCAATTTATTTATTGTACCTTTATTTTGTATAATCTAGACCCGGTACTTTAAGATTTAGAACAATTAAGGACAACATTAACACCGATAAGTTTTACTGTTAAGCTTTTTTCAACGTTGCATTCGAACTGCCATGTCGGATTGTGCGATGTGGCATAAAAGAGTACAATACAGACAAAAATATAGTTAATTGCTCCGACCTTAGCTCAGTTAGTAGAGCGGAGGACTGTAGTTTGATTAATCTTAATTGAAAATCCTTAGGTCGCTGGTTCGAATCCGGCAGGTCGGATTGATTTTTTACAACATTAAGCTTTTTAATTTTTCCTTTGAAGAGCTAAAAAAAAAAACGCTGTTGCCGGGGATCGAACCCAGGTCTCCCGCGTGATAGGCGGGAATACTCACCACCAATGCTGCATAAAACGTTACGCGCCCCCTAGGCGCCGATTTTTTTATTTATTTTTTTTAATTTTTTTAATTTTTAATAAAATTAAAAATTAAAATTTTTTAAATTTAGTAATAAAACATAAGGTTTCCGTAGTTGTTTCTTAGAAACTATTTACGAAAGTGGTTGTAAAATTGTTCAAAATATTGTTTTAACCATCTAAATACACAAAAAAACTAAAATTAAGAACTAAAAAGACATTTTTTTGAGAAATTAGTGGACCAAACCGCCTTCGGCTGTTTGCGGTGTATAGATCTCGAAAAAATACGCGATTTGAAAAAAAAATTTGACCAAATCCTACTATAATACCGCCCAGCGCCTGGGCGCGATTTTTGCAACACTGCTCACTATTATACTACAACGACTCGCGCGGCAGAACAGGACAGTCACATATTACTATTTAAGTAACCCCAATCCAATGTGACACCATGGTGCGTGTGGCCATGTAATTGCAACTGAAACTAGCATTTCATAGTCGGACAAAGTACCTGTTAGGTCCCCGTAGTGTAGCGTTTTGTTCAATTTAGTCATTGGACCTTTATTTCGTGTAATTTAGTCTCTTTACTTTAAGATTTTGAACAATTAAGGACAATATTAACACCGATAATTTATTCCGTTAAGTTTGTCCACGCGGCATTCGAACTGCTATGTCAGATTGTGCGATATGGCATAAAAGAGTATAAATCGGACAAAAATAATGTTAACAGCTCTGACCTTAGCTCAGTTGGTAGAGTGGTGGACTGTAGTTGGACTAATCTAAATTGGAAATCCTTAGGTCGCTGGTTTGATTCCGGCAGGTTGGATTGATGTTCTACAATATTAAGCTTTTTAATTTTTCCTTTGAAGAGCTTAAAAAAAAAAAAAAAAAAAAGGCGCCGTTGTCGGGGATGGAACCCGGGTCTCCCACGTGACACTCGGGGATACTCACCACTATACTACAACAACTCACGCAGGAAAACAGGACAGTCGCATATTACTATTTAAGTAAACCCAATCAAATGTGGCATCATGGTTCGTGTGGCGATCTAATTGCAACTGAAACTAACATTTCATAGTCGGACAAAGTACCTGTTAGGTCCCTGTACAGTAGCGTTTTGTTCAATTTAGTTATTGTACCTTTATTTTGTGTAATCTAGTCCCGGTACTTTAAGATTTAGAACAATTAAGGACAACATTAACACCGATAATTTTTTCTGTTAAGTTTTTTTCTACGTTGCATTCGAACTGCCATGTCGGATTGTGCGATGTGGCATAAAAGTGTAAAATACGGACAAAAATATAGTTAATTGCTCCGACCTTAGCTCAGTTAGTAGAGCGGAGGACTGTAGTTTGATTAATCTAAATTGGAAATGCTGAGGTCGCTGGTTCGAATCCGGCAGGTCGGATTGATTTTTTACAATATTAAGCTTCTTAATTTTTCCTTTGAAGAGCAAAAAAAAAAACGCTGTTGCCGGGGATCGAACCCAGGTTTCCCGCGTGACAGGCGGGAATACTCACCACCAATGCTGCATAAAACGTTAGGCGCCCCCTAGGCGCCGATTTTTTTTTTTATTTATTTTAATTTTTTTTTATTTTTTATAAAATTAAAAATTAAAATTTTTTAAATTTAGTAATAAAACATAAGGTTACCGTAGTTGTTTCTTAGAAACTATTTACGAAAGTGGTTTTAAAATTGTTCAAAATATTGTTTTCACCATCTAAATACATAAAAAACTAAAATTAAGAACTAAAGAGGCATTTTTTTTGAAAAATTAGTGGACCAAACCGCCATTGGCTGTTTGCGGTGTATAGATCTCGAAAAAATACGCGATTTGAAAAAAAAAATTTGACCAAATCAGACAACCGAGTCAAAAGTTATGCCTTCCGAAACATTTTCCACATTTTCAAAAAAAAAAAAAAAAATCGCCGAACCGGCCGGTTAGGCGGTCTATGCCATTCCTCGCGACGGCCTCCCACCGCCCAGCGCCTAGGCGCGATTTTTGCAACACTACTCACCACTATACTACAACGACTCGCGCGGCAGAACAGGACAGTCACATATTACTATTTAAGTAAACCCAATCCAATGTGACACCATGGTGCGTGTGGCCATGTAATTGCAATTGAAACTAGCATTTCATAGTCGGACAAAGTACCTGTTAGGTCCCCGTAGTGTAGAGTTTTGTTCAATTTAGTCATTGTTCCTTTATTTCATGCAATTTAGTCTATTTACTTTAAGATTTTGAACAATTAAGGACAATATTAACACCGATAATTTCTTCCGTTAAGTTTGTCCACGCGGCTTTCGAACTGCCATGTCAGATTGTGCGATATGGCATAAAAGAGTATAAATTGGACAAAAATAATGTTAACAGCTCTGACCTTAGCTCAGTTGGTAGAGTGGTGGACTGTGGTTGGACTAATCTAAATTGGAAATCCTTAGGTCGCTAGTTTGATTCCGGCAGGTTGGATTGATGTTCTACAATATTAAGCTTTTTAATTTTTCCTTCGAAGAGCTTAAAAAAAAAAAGACTCTGTTGCTGGGGATCGAACCCGGGTCTCCCGCGTGACTGGCGAGGATACTCACCACTATACTACAACGACTCGCGCGGCAAAACAGGACAGTCACATATTACTATTTAAGTAAACCCAATCAAATGTGGCATCATGGTTCGTGTGGCGATCTAATTGCAACTGAAACTAACATTTCATAGTCGGACAAAGTACCTGTTAGGTCCCTGTACAGTAGCGTTTTGTTCAATTTAGTTATTGTACCTTTATTTTGTGTAATCTAGTCCCGGTACTTTAAGATTTAGAACAATTAAGGACAACATTAACACCGATAATTTTTACTGTTAAGCTTTTTTCTACGTTGCATTCGAACTGCCATGTCGGATTGTGCGATGTGGCATAAAAGAGTACAATACGGACAAAAATATTGTTAATTGCTCCGACCTTAGCTCAGTTAGTAGAGCGGAGGACTGTAGTTTGATTAATCTTAATTGGAAATTCTTAGGTCCCTGGTTCGAATCCGGCAGGTCGGATTGATTTTTTACAATATTAAGCTTTTTAATTTTTCCTTTGAAGAGCTAAAAAAAAAAAAAAACGCTGTTGCCGGGGATCGAACCCAGGTCTCTCGCGTGATAGGCGGGAATACTCACCACCAATGCTGCATAAAACGTTAGGCGCCCCCTAGGCGCCGATTTTTTTATTTATTTTTTTTAATTTTCTTAATTTTTAATAAAATTAAAAATTAAAATTTTTTAAATTTAGTAACAAAACATAAGGTTTCCGTAGTTGTTTCTTAGAAACTATTTACGAAATTGGTTGTAAAATTGTTCAAAATATTGTTTTAACCATCTAAATACATAAAAAACTAAAATTAAGAACTAAAGAGACATTTTTTTGAGAAATTAGTGGACCAAACCGCCTTCGGCTGTTTGCGGTGTATAGATCTCGAAAAAATACGCGATTTGAAAAAAAAATTTGACCAAATCCTACTATACTACCAACCAGCGCCTAGGCGCGATTTTTGCAACACTGCTCACCACTATACTACAACGACTCGCGCGGCAGAACAAGACAGTCACATATTACTATTTAAGTAAACCCAATCCAATGTGACACCATGGTGCGTGTGGCCATGTAATTGCAACTGAAACTAGCATTTCATAGTCGGACAAAGTACCTGTTAGGTCCCCGTAGTGTAGCGTTTCGTTCAATTTAGTCATTGTACCTTTATTTCGTGTAATTTAGTCTATTTACTTTAAGATTTTGAACAATTAAGGACAATATTAACACCGATAATTTCTTCCGTTAAGTTTGTCCACGCGGCATTCGAACTGCCATGTCAGATTGTGCGATATGGCATAAAAGATTATAAATCGGACAAAAATAATGTTAACAGCTCTGACCTTAGCTCAGTTGGTAGAGTGGTGGACTGTAGTTGGACTAATCTTAATTGGAAATCCTTAGGTCGCTGGTTTGATTCCGGCAGGTTGGATTGATGTTCTACAATATTAAGCTTCTTAATTTTTCCTTTGAAGAGCTTAAAAAAAAAAAAAAAAAAAAAAAAAAGACGCCGTTATCAGGGATCGAACCCGGGTCTCCCACGTGACAGGCAGGGATACTCACCACTATACTACAACAACTCGCGCAGCAAAACAGGACAGTCGCATATTACTATTTAAGTAAACCCAATCAAATGTGGCATCATGGTTCGTGTGGCGATCTAATTGCAACTGAAACTAACATTTCATAGTCGGACAAAGTACCTGTTAGGTCCCTGTACAGTAGCGTTTTGTTCAATTTAGCTATTGTACCTTTATTTTGTGTAATCTAGTCCCGGTACTTTAAGATTTAGAACAATTAAGGACAACATTAACACCGATAATTTTTTCTGTTAAGTTTTTTTCTACGTTGCATTCGAACTGCCATGTCGGATTGTGCGATGTGGCATAAAAGTGTACAATACGGACAAAAATATAGTTAATTGCTCCGACCTTAGCTCAGTTAGTAGAGCGGAGGACTGTAGTTGGATTAATCTAAATTGGAAATGCTGAGGTCGCTGGTTCGAATCCTGCAGGTCGGATTGATTTTTTACAATATTAAGCTTCTTAATTTTTCCTTTGAAGAGCTAAAAAAAAAACGCTGTTGCCGGGGATCGAACCCAGGTCTCCCGCGTGACAGGCGGGAATACTCACCACCAATGCTGCATAAAACGTTAGGCGCCACCTAGGCGCCGATTTTTTTATTTATTTTTTTTAATTTTTTTAATTTTTAATAAAATTAAAAATTAAAATTTTTTAAATTTAGTAATAAAACATAAGGTTTCCATAGTTGTTTCTTAGAAACTATTTACGAAAGTGGTTGTAAAATTGTTCAAAATATTGTTTTAACCATCTAAATACATAAAAAACTAAAATTAAGAACTAAAGAGGCATTTTTTGAGAAATTAGTGGACCAAACCGCCTTTGGCTGTTTGCGGTGTATAGATCTCGAAAAAATACGCGATTTGAAAAAAAAAAATTGACCAAATCAGACAACCGATTCAAAAGTTATGCCTTCCAAAACATTTTCGACATTTTCAAAAAAAAAAAAAAATTCGCCGAACCGGCCGGTTAGGCGGTCTATGCCATTCCTCGCGGCGGCCTCCCACCGCCCAGCGCCTAGGCGCGATTTTTGCAACACTGCTCACCACTATAGTACAACGACTCGCGCGACAGAACAGGACAGTCACATATTACTATTTAAGTAAACCCTATCCAATGTGACACCATGGTGCGTGTGGCCATGTAATTGCAACTGAAACTAGCATTTCATAGTCGGACAAAGTACCTGTTAGGTCCCCGTAGTGTAGCGTTTTGTTCAATTTAGTCATTGTACCTTTATTTCGTGTAATTTAGTCTATTTACTTTAAGATTTTGAACAATTAAGGACAATATTAACACCGATAATTTCTTCCGTTAAGTTTGTCCACGCGGTATTCGAACTGCCATGTCAGATTGTGCGATATGGCATAAAAGAGTATAAATCGGACAAAAATAATGTTAACAGCTCTGACCTTAGCTCAGTTGGTAGAGTGGTGGACTGTAGTTGGACTAATCTAAATTGGAAATCCTTAGGTCGCTGGTTTGATTCCGGCAGGTTGGATTGATGTTCTACAATATTAAGCTTTTTAATTTTTCCTTTGAAGAGCTTAAAAAAAAAAAAAAAAAAAAAAAAAAGACGCCGTTACCAGGGATCAAACCCGGGTCTCCCACGTGACAGGCAGGGATACTCACCACTATACTACAATGACTCGCACATGCCAAGTCAAAGCACAATTTTCAAGTCAAAGCACAATGTTCAAGTCAAAGGAGCACAATGTGGCAAAGAAGGTAGATGATCCGAAATTGGATAAATTTGAAGGAATTTATTTTAAGTCTACCCACATGCCACAAGAATCCAAAATTTCCTGAAAGACATTTGATCAGAACGGAAAAATATTTATGAAGACATGAATATAAAAACTTATCCTAGAAATAAATTCCATCAGATGAATTTATTTCAAAGATACGTTGGATATTCAATATGACAAGAAAAATAATATTTTAAGAAACAACTAGAAAATCAAGTTGTGATAAAATATTATTTGTCAGGCAAGTTGACAATCAAATCAAATTGAAGACCTATTATTGTCAACAATATCAGGCTATGAAGATTCAAAATTCAAATATCAAATTATCCCACTCCAACGGATATATTTGATTGCCTATAAAAAGCCATGAAGACTTGAAGTGAAGCAGAGGTGTACAAGATAGACACGAGATAGAAGTGCAATACACACGAAAATTCAAAAGTGCAAGTGCTCAAATTTTCTTAGAGACTTAGTCTGAATAGTCTCAAATCTAGTTGGAGAGAGATACAATTAGCTTTGTATTTGTAATTGTAAAAAGAGTATAGCTGTGTGCAAAATACTCTAGTGAGTGTAGCTGTGTGCAAAACACTCGTAGTTGCTAAGTGTAGCTGTGTGCAAGACACTTAGTTGGCGTTGAGTATAGCTGTGTGCGAAATACTCGAAGTTGAGTGTAGCTGTGTGCGAGACACTCGGAGTTGGATGTAGCTGTGTGCAAGACATCCGGAAGAAGTGCTTGTGTAGCGCTTATTCACTATTGTAACTATGTGTGGAAAATAGTGAATTTCTCCTAGACGCGAAAGGAGAAAAGTGGACTAAGAAGATTACGCCACTTCCGAACCACTATAAATTGCCTCTCTCATTTACATACCGCACTTACATAATTTGCTCTATCTATCTATCTTATCCGACTAACTCGTTTACTATTCACAGTCAATCTTAATCTTTCGGGTTTAGTGTGCTTTCACGTATGCATGTGACTCAAACTTCTCGAGCTTAAATATTGAATTATTCTAAGCAAGTGTGACGTGTTGCATGTAACATTCTTTACACGGTCGACATGATACGATATTTATTTATAATCTTGAATATTGCTTTTATATATTGAGTGCACCATCTCCTTTATATATTCAAGATACCTCTGTCACTTTATTCTATCTTACATGCGTATTTAATTCATTAATTGGGCATAACTCTTTACATACTACCTATTCCGCTGTGCAGTTTAAACTTACTCTATTTACTTGATATTTAGAGTTGAAGTTACCAAAGAGTTATTTATTTTGAAAAAGCTTGAAAGTCTATTCAACCCCCCCCCCCCTCTAGACTTTGACCACCCTATCGGGACCAACAATTGGTATCAGAGCGGTTGTCTATTTGAGTCAATCTTGACTGCTAGACAGATCTCGAAAAATCAAGATGATGAAAAGAGATATGGCTCTTGCCCAAAACATATTATTTTCCTTAGAGAAATTTGATGATTAGAAAATTCACATGCAGGTACATTTATCCGCATTACATGATGAAATGTGGGAAGTTGTTACGAGTAGTCCTATTGAGATTTTGCAAGTCAACACCTCATCCGTACAAACAAGTGACACTCCACAATACATTCCAAAACCAAAAGAGGAATGGTCTCGTGAAGATAGAACAAGAAATAACTTGGACAATATTGCCAAGGATATTTTGTTTAAATCTATCGATGACACGATATTTCCAAAAGTTCGAAAGTGTCAATCCGCGAAGGAAGTTTGGGAAACGCTCATTCAAATTGGTGAAGGAGACGAGCAAGAAAAGGATAATAAGCTCACTATAGCATTAAAGAAATTCGAGGATTTCAAAATGCTAAACGGCGAGAATATTACCGACATGGAAACGAGATTTGCCAAAATCTTAGGAGAGATTAATGATCTTGGAAAAGATATTAATCAAAAAGAAATTTCACTCAAAATTCTACGTGGTCTACCATCTACATGGGACATGAAAGTCACGGCCATGAGAGATCATAGGGATCTAAAAACCCTATCGACCGATAAGCTCTTTAGTGATCTAAAAGCTTATGAATTTGAGATGAAATCAAGATTAGAGGAAGATCATGAAGAAAAGAACAACGCACTTATAGCCGAGCAACCATCAACCTCAAGGTCAGTACAAAATGTTGATTTATTACCTAATGATCAAATTGCCCTCTTTGTCAAGAAATTTAGGAAATTCATGAAGAGAAGCAACTACAAGAAAAATCCACAAGGGAAATCGTGGAATGCAACAAAGAATTCGAAGAAAGAAATTGTTGAGGAAGATTCGAATTTATGCTACAACTGTAGAAAGCCTGGACACTTTGCAGCAAGTTGTCCACACCCTAAGGTAAGTAAAAGTCAATATACAAATGTTTCTAACTCTCAACAGGAAGAATTCAAGCCCAAAGACAAAAGGTTCACAAAGGAGAGAAGAAAAGCACTTATTAGTGACCCACTTGAAATAAGTGAGTCAGAAGAATCTTCAAGTGATGAAAGTGACACCTCAAAGGATGACAATGCAATGTTTTGCATGAGCATCTCCAACAACTCACCCTACGAGGACATGTGTCTTATGGCAAATGGAAGTGAAGAAAATGAGGTAACATCTAACTCTTATGATTCTGTAAACTCTTCATTTTCTAGAGAGTCCTTCTTTCACTTAATGGAAGAATGTCAAACCATAATGGACACTCACTCTCAACTCAAAGAGCGCAATTGTCTTTTGATTCTCGAAAAAGATCAAATAAATGAGAAATTGCAAAATGCTCTACTTGAAGTGAAAGACTTGAAAGATAAAATTATTTGTCTTCAAGAAGAGTGTAACAAAGGAAGTGAGAGAACACAACCTTAGAGAGGTTATAGCTACATTTACACATTCATCCAAAATAATGGACAAAATGGTAAATATGCAAAACCCTCAAGTGATAAAACCGGACTTGGTTATGATCCATCGTGTTCTCAAGCCTCCAAGAACTTGGCCAATTCTACTACTACTTTAAACAATAAAGTCCAAGTAGTAAAATTTGTAAAAGGTCAAGAAAGCACAGTGAGACAAGAAATTGGTTACCAAACGAATATCAAAATTAATACTGTTAGGCCGAAGCCTCAAGGAAATAATATTTCGCCTAAACAGTATACAAAAAGGAAAAAGTTTGTTCCTAAATGGAAATATACCAATGAGTCTAGTGCACAAAGCCCTCATAGGAGAATGGGAAGGAATCCAAGAATTGAGGCAGGGAGATTTTATCCCCCCAGACAAGATTGGTTTGATAATAACAAACCATGGACTAAGTCCAGATTTAATGCTTATCATAGGCTCAAACAATCTACCTCCCACGTGCCAAAAAATCGAGTAAATTTTCAAAAACCGGCACAAAAATTGTTTTCAAAAATTAATTATGATTATAATGTGTTTAATGGTTACCAATCACCTAAACTTAGATCAGTGAGTACAAGGTGGATTTGGGTACCAAAAATGACTAACACTCAAGGACCCAAATCAAGTTGGGTACCTAAAAATGTTTAATTTATTTGCAGGAAGTTTGGTACTTCGATAGTGGATGTTCTAGACACATGACTGGAAATAAATCTAGTCTTGTGAATCTTAAAAATATCGAAGGACCAAAAGTCGTATTCGGTGGAAATGAACGATACGGCATAACAAAAGGAATTGGTACAATTTTTCGAAATGGTTTGAAAATCGAAGATGTATCCTTTGTTGAATGTCTAAAATTCAACTTGTTGAGTACAAGTTAATTTTGTGAGAAAGGATATCTAGTTGAGTTCTTCAAAGACAAGTGCCAAGTGAAGAATAATTCCTCGGGAGAAGTTGTGCTGGAAGGAATAAGGAAGAAAAATATGTATGTTGTGGATTGGAACACAACAAAAGAATCAGTGTGTCTACTAGCAAACAACTCACACGCAACAAGTTGGGAATGGCACAAGAAGTTGAATCATTTAAACTTCAAGACTATCAACAAGCTAGCAAGAAACAAACTCGTTGAAGGTCTACCCGATATTGTCTACAAGAAAGATCAAATATGTGATGCTTGCCAAAGAGAAAAGCAAATCAAGTCATCTTTCAAATCCAAAGCCCAAGAATCTACAACAAGACCGCTGAGTCTACTACACATGGATCTATTCGGTCCAGTAGACCCTGCAAGTCTAAGTGGTAAGAAATATACACTAGTTGTTGTTGATAAATTTTCCAGGTACACATGGACGATATTTCTCAAAAAGAAAAACGAAGTCGAGCAAAAGCTGCCAGAACTACTCAAGCTGCTACAAAACGAGAAAGACTTGAAAATTGCAAAAATCCGAACTGATCGAGGAACAGAGTTCGTGAATCAAGTAATTAAAGCCTACTGCAATTCTCAAGGAATTCTACATCAATTATCTGCCGCACGTACACCGCAACAAAATGGTGTAGCCGAAAGAAGAAATAGAACGCTAAAAGAAGCCGCACGAGTGATGATTACGTCAGCCGAGCTACCTAAAAGATATTGGGCTGAAGCAATCAACACCGCTTGCTATACGCAAAATCGGAGCTTGATACACAAGTCTTACAATAAGACTCCGTACGAATTATGGAAAGGGAGAAAACCTAAACTTAATTATTTTCATTCTTTTGGCATCAAATGTTTTATTCTTAATAATGGTAAAACATATCTAAAGACTTTTGATGAGCGTGCAGATGAAGGAATATTTTTAGGATATTCATCTACCAGCAAAGCATTCAGAGTATTGAACAAGAAATCAATGGTGGTAGAAGAATCAATTCATGTTACATTTGATGAAGCTCATAAGAAGAAAACCCAGAGCAACAAAAATGATCAGGAAAGTTGTCAAGTTGAAAAGTCATTTAATGATACTGACATATCTTTTAAAGATCAAATTGTACAGGGTATAGAGCAATTGGACATTGATTGCAATAGTGAAGGACACGTGGAAGTCAATGAAGATCCCCACGTGGAAAGTCAAAATTCTCAAGTTGAAACACAAGTTGGAGATCAATCTGATGAGCAAAATGTGTCTACCTCCAACTTACCTACTGAGCATGGAAAACCCATGCAACCTACAACCTGACTTGAGATGGCTCAAAAATCACCCACCAGAGCTAGTGATTGGAGATCCACGAGAAGGAGTAAAAACAAGGTCCTCAAATATACATACTTTATTTTCTTGTTTTCTTTCTCAGGTGGAGCCCACAAGCATTGAAGAAGCTCTAAGTGATCTAGATTGGATTAATGCAATGCAAGAAGAGCTTGATCAATTTAAAAGGAATGACGTATGAGAATTAGTTCCAAGACCTGAAAATTACAATGTAATTGGAACAAAATGGGTCTTTCGGAACAAGGCAAATGAGGATGGAATTGTCATACGAAATAAAGCACGATTAGTGGCAAAAGGATATTCACAAGAAGAAGGCATAGATTTCGATGAAACGTTTGCACCCGTTGCAAGAATGGAAGCCATCAGAATATTTCTAGCATATACCGCGTACAAGAATTTCACTGTCTATCAAATGGACGTGAAAAGTGCATTTTTGAACGGCTTACTTGAAGAAGAAGTCTACGTTGAGCAACCTCCCGGTTTCGAGAATAAATTCGAGATGAGCATGATGGGAGAGTTGAACTACTTTCTTGGATTACAAGTAAAGCAACTCAATGAAGGAATATTCATCAATCAGGCCAAATACACGAAAGATCTTATAAAGAAATTCGGTCAAGATGGAAAATCCTCAATCAAGATCCCGATGAGCACATCTTTAAGATTGGATAAAGATGATGAAGGCAAGGACGTTGACGAAACAAAATATCGAGGAATGATTGGATCATTACTATACCTCACTGCAAGCCGACCAGATATATCTTATTCAGTGGGAGTATGTGCCAGGTTCCAGTCAAAGCCAAAAGTAAGTCATTTTCTTGCTACCAAGAAAATCATCCGATACCTAAAAGGAACAGTCAATGTGGGATTATGGTATCCCAAAGAAGGCAATTTTACACTAACTGGTTTCTCAGATGCAGATTTTGCAGGATGTAAAATCGATCGAAAAAGTACCTCAGGGACATGCCAGTTCTTAGGGGGAAGATTGGTATCATGGTTTAGCAAAAAGCAAAACTCCATAGCCACGAGTACAGCCGAAGCTGAATATATAGCTGCTGGGAGTTGTTGCGCGCAAATTCTTTGGATGAAACAACAGCTAAAAGATTATGGCGTAAATTGTGAAAATGTCAACATACTGTGTGACAATACAAGTGCCATAGCCATAACACACAATCCCGTGTTACATTCAAGAATAAAACACATTGATGTGAGACATCATTTTATCCGGGATCATGTTGAAAAGAAGGAATTATCAATCGAATACATCCCGACCGAGAATCAATTAGCTGATATTCTCACAAAGCCTCTGTGTGAATCAAGATTTTCGAAATTAAGACACGAGATGGGCATGATTGAATTGAGCTAAGTTTCTAAATTCTATTTAAATTATAAGCTCAATTTTCATCTGAAATTTTGATTCTTTATCTAATTTTATTTCGTGCCTATGTGTCACACATGCAAAAGTTGTCACATCTTTACATTTAAAGTCTACCTATCTCAATTGCATGTATCTCTATTTCAACCGTGTATCTACATACATATATGCATAAATAAAAATCATTTAGATCTACACAATCTTACCATTTAAGAGTGACAAGATGGTGTGATGATAAGTTGCCTTAAATAAGAACACCTTTTTATGGTAGTTGTGCATAATAAATAGTCTAGAAAGACTAGATTTCTCTTTCTTCCATCTACATAAAACGTGTAGATATATACATATTATTTTCGGAACAGATTTAGTGCTCTATGAATTTTATTTCAGGTAAAATCAGTCCGAGTATCTAAATTTTTGGCGCCACATCAGCAGACAAATTGGATGGAGAATATATAACCTAAACTAACTATCAGTTAGGTCAAAGGTTGGAAGCTATTGGAATATCAAAAATACCCCTCACTTATTTAAAAGTCAACATTTAATTGTGAGGATATTTGTGTAAAGACACCTTCCTTCCACCCAATCGGTTGGAAGAGCCACCATTACACTCAAAACTCTCAAAATCCTTTCATCTTCCATAGCCGAAACACTCAATCTTCATCTCTTTCAAAATCTCCAATCCCTCAATCTCCAAAAATACCGAGCACATTATGGCTGCCATTGGAGATTCAAGCTCTCAACCGAATGAAGAACACACTACACAACTCAACCTCACGAAGCTAGCAGTTGGAATCAAGGCCGGAGGAAGTTTTGACCCTAAAGGATTTCTCAAAGAAGCCGAGAACTCTCATCTTGCATAAAGAATCATCCATGCACTTCAACAAAGTAATCTCATGAGGTTATGTTCTTATCCATACTCAGGTTTTTATGATGAAGATGTAGCAGATTTTTATATGAATGCCAAGGTTGTTGGATGGACCATTGAGTCCACCGTGAATGGAACTCTCATCACCATTGATGAACAAGAGTTGCACACAACCTTTGGACTGCCTATATCTAGTCCAGAACAACCACTGTTAGACTTAGATGTTCACACATATGATCACACGGAAATTTGGACAGAAATTCGGAATGAGAATGCTTCTCTCGAACCAAATCTTTCCGGTCAAAAATCTGATTTGAAGCTTGAGTATGAGATGCTAGTTAAAATTCTCTATAAATGTGTATTGTGCAAACTGAATAGTATGGAGGATATATCACCCGTGAGAATTGGATATTTGCATGCTGTGATGAATGGAGTTAGGGGTGACTGGAGTAAACTTATCTTGAGCCGGATTGCACATTTTGTGAAAGGTGCGAAAATTAGGAATGGGAAGTTCAACCGCATCCTAGGGTTCGGTTTGCTTATTGGTGAAATTATAAAAATGAAAGGGTTACCAATGAGATCAAGAAAGCCTTTTGGAAGTAACCGAATTTTGTTTAAGGATCATGAAGAATCAACTGATTTGAGCTCCAAGAGAAAAAGGAAACCGAGAGGCATTCCTGCTAGGAAAAGGCCAGTTGTAGAAATTATTGGTTTATCTTCTCAACCCTCAACTCAATCCCATGAAAATCCAACCTCAAGCCAAAATCCAAATACAAGCCAAAATCCAAACACAAGCCAAAATCCTACCACAAGCCAAAATCAACCATAAGTCACAATCCCAATACAAGCCAAAGTTTATTGAATCCTTTTTCCCAAATTGCCGAAATAGAGTCAATGATGAATGAGGAGATTTATCAAGTTGATGGACTTGATTTGGTATTAGTGAATGAACACCGAAGAGTCTTAAATTGGAGAAAATGGAGACTTGGTTCTTATCAAGATTTGATGACAAAAGGACCGAGTATGCAAGAAGAAGAATTATTTTCCTTGAATTGGATTGATAATTTTGATGTTGGCCATGCAACTTTGATGTCTACGGTGAATGGAATATTTGTGAATAAATTGAAAGCTAAGTTGGCCGAAGCTACTGTTGATGTCATAGTCCAAGGAGATATGCCTACCGAAGATGATTTCCTAGTTGATATTGATGAATTTGTCACAAGGAATGAAGAAGAAGTAAATGTCACATGTGGTGCACATTTAATGGACAGTGGCTTATATGATGTGAGTGTTTTGAATTTCACTAAAATAAGTCAAGATCAAAATGCCATGCAAGCTAGCCAACACACGGAGGAAATTCAATCCATTCATGCAGAAAGTGCACAAGGTGACACGCACGTGTTAGACACACCGGAAAGAGAAGGATATCAAGTGGAAAATCAAGCACAATCTCACATGCTTGAAGTCAATTCTGCTCAAGAAGGAGCAAGGTGTGTTCCCACAACCCGAGAAGAGCAAGACATTGATGGCACAACCTCAAAGGAAAAATTGGAAAATCTGGAGAAAGTTGTACTAAGCCTTGTTGACCGAATGGAAAGCATGTTTCAAGGCATCTACACTCATGTGGATCATGTTGTCAATACTCAAGGTGGAAAATTTGAAACATCTTTTGATGAAAATCGGAGGAGTCAACAACATTTGATCGACACCCACCAAGCACTTGAGAGACAAGTTGGAGGATTGAATGCAAATGTCAAGGGGCAACTCAATGAGTTCTACATCCAACTCTCTCAAATCCTCAAGAATTCTGGAAAGGCAAATGAAGCAATTGCCGTGAATCAAAGCCAAGGAATTCTCAATGTTGTTCATCAACATGAGAAGCAGATTAGTGATGTCCACACGGATCTCATCTCCGTCAACACCAAAGTGGGTTGCCTTCGGGGATCATATGAAAATATTTCCGAATCTATTTCATCTCTTCGTGAATCGGTTCATACACTCCTTGATTACGCCAAAAAGGGGGAAGAGAGATTCAAACATTTGGAAGGCATGCTTGAGATGATGATGACTGCCATGGCCACCCGAAATGTTGGCACAAGCAGTAGTAGAGGTGGAGGAGGCAGATCTGCTGGCAGAAATGTTGCTAGAAGAGGAGGATTGGAATATTGGTTCAGTGGTGGTGAGGCTGGCAGTCCAGGAGGATCAAGCAGCGTAAATACCACTAACCGTTCTTTTCGTGACATTGTTTGTGCAGGTGGAAATATTGAGCAAATTAATTGGTATAACCGTGCAGCTCTCTATTTGGAATCCACACCAAGAGATGGTAGAGTTGAAATGCCAAAGTTGGTGACTTTGAATGATTTACCAAAGGGTATGAAGAAGAGTGGTCCAAGTGATCAAAATTTGTGGGTTCCAAACGAGAATTTCAAAAGAATCCAAAGCTATGCTAGAGCTTTAATGATCATGGTTCTAAAGGACTATATCATGGTCAATGATGCCGAGCTACAAAATGGAAGAAGCCTAGAAGAATGCATCATATGGTATGAAGAAGGTATACTGCCCGGGAACAACATCATCGAAGCATTCAACTATTATTCAGTTGGGCAGGTATGCAACAATTATGCCATTAGTGAAAATTTCATTGATGTTCAAAATCATATAAATCATGTTCTTAAAGAGAGGAGAAACAAAGTCATTAGATGATTTGTATGATTGTCACATTTGTTTTTGTATGGTCCACGAGAAACATGAACCCATGAACAATTTGGAACAAGTTGGAATGATTCGAATTATCTGTTTATGATGCTATTAAGTTTTCCTTGTTATTTATTGTTATTTTATTTGTCTTGAAAGGTAACATTTTTAGCTTAGATTGTACCAAACCGCATAAATTGGAAAAATGCAAAAATTCATTATTATTAAAGTCCAAAAATGCGAATAGGAATTTTAGTTGCTAAAAATACCTTTCTTAGAGTCAAAATCAAATGTTAAACTCGTCTTGGCTATGTCTAAGTTAATAAAATCTTTTGAAAAATAATTGTTTTTAAAAGACAAGCCAAATGACTGAGTATAGGTTTTGGCGTCATCAAAAATGGGGAAAATTGATAGGAATATTTTTGTAAGTTTTGATGAGCCAAATGTACTTTAGATCCCCTTAGTTTTTAGGTCTTTTAGTACAGGCATCATAAATCAGAATATCGAGTCAAAAGGAATCTACCATAGGAAGAACAAAATTAATTTGAGAAATTAATTTTGGTCCTACGAGTATTCATCCGAGAAAGAAGCATAAAGGAATGGCGTTGCAAAGAATGACCGGATGAGCCTAACGGCGAAATGGTAGAAGTCCTTATTCAAAACGATCACACCCGAGATCGATTCCCCCCCCCCCCCCCCTTATTTGGAGCACAATGCTACCAAAAGAGCACGATGTGTGCTGACAAGCACAAAGTGACCAAATCAGAAAAGCACAATGTTCAAGTCAAAGAAGCAAGATGATCAGAAATTGGATAAATTCGAAGGAATTTATTTTAAGTCTACCCACATGCCACAAGAATCCAAAATTGCCTGAAAGACATTTGATCAGAATGGAAAAATATTTATGAAGACATGAATATAAAAACTTATCCAAGAAATAAATTCCATCAGATGAATTTATTTCAAAGATACGTTGGATATTCAATATGACAAGAAAAATAATATTTTAAGAAACAACTAGAAAATCAAGTTGTGATAAAATATTATTTGTCAGGCAAGTTGACAATCAAATCAAATTGAAGACCTATTATTGTCAACAATATCAGGCTATGAAGATTCAAAATTCAAATATCAAATTATCCCACTCCAACGGATATATTTGATTGCCTATAAAAAGCCATGAAGACTTGAAGTGAAGCAGAGGTGTACAAGATAGACACGAGATAGAAGTGCAATACACACGAAAATTCAAAAGTGCAAGTGCTCAAATTTTCTTAGAGACTTAGTCTGAATAGTCTCAAATCTAGTTGGAGAGAGATACAATTAGCTTTGTATTTGTAATTGTAAAAAGAGTATAGCTGTGTGCAAAATACTCTAGTGAGTGTAGCTGTGTGCAAAACACTCGTAGTTGCTAAGTGTAGCTGTGTGCAAGACACTTAGTTGGCGTTGAGTATAGCTGTGTGCGAAATACTCGAAGTTGAGTGTAGCTGTGTGCGAGACACTCGGAGTTGGGTGTAGCTGTGTGCAAGACATCCGGAAGAAGTGCTTGTGTAGCGCTTATTCACTATTGTAACTGTGTGTGGAAAATAGTGAATTTCTCCTAGACGCGAAAGGAGAAAAGTGGACTAGGAAGATTACGCCACTTCCGAACCACTATAAATTGCCTCTCTCATTTACATACCGCACTTACATAATTTGCTCTATCTATCTATCTTATCCGACTAACCCGTTTACTATTCACAGTCAATCTTAATCTTTCGGGTTTAGTGTGCTTTCACGTATGCATGTGACTCAAACTTCTCGAGCTTAAATATTGAATTATTCTAAGCAAGTTTGACGTGTTGCATGTAACATTCTTTACACGGTTGAAGTGATACGATATTTATTTATAATCTTGAATATTGCTTTTATATATTGAGTGCACCATCTCCTTTATATATTCAAGATACCTCTGTTACTTTATTCTATCTTACATGCGTATTTAATTCATTAATTGGGCATAACTCTTTACATACTACCTATTCCACTGTGCAGTTTAAGCTTACTCTATTTACTTGATATTTAGAGTTGAAGTTACCAAAGAGTTATTTATTTTGAAAAAGCTTGAAAGTCTATTCACCCCCCCCCCCCCCTCTAGACTTTCACCACCCTATCGGGACCAACAATTGGTATCAGAGCGGTTGTCTATTTGAGTCAATCTTGACTGCTAGACAGATCTCGAAAAATCAAGATGATGAAAAGAGATATAGCTCTTGCCCAAAACTTATTATTTTCCTTAGAGAAATTTGATGATTGGAAAATTCGCATGCAGGTACATTTATCCGCATTACATGATGAAATGTGGGAAGTTGTTACGAGTGGTCCTATTGAGATTTTGCAAGTCAACACCTCATCCGTACAAACAAGTGACACTCCACAATACATTCCAAAACCAAAAGAGGAATGGTCTCATGAAGATAGAACAAGAAATAACTTGGACAATATTGCCAAGGATATTTTGTTTAAATCTATCGATGACACGATATTTCTAAAAGTTCGAAAGTGTCAATCCGCAAAGGAAGTTTGGGAAACGCTCATTCAAATTGGTGAAGGAGACGAGCAAGAAAAGGATAATAAGCTCACTATAGCATTAAAGAAATTCGAGGATTTCAAAATGCTAAACGGCGAGAATATTACCGTAGGTCGCTGGTTTGATTCCGGCAGGTCGGATTGATCTAAATTGGAAATCCTTAGGTTGCTGGTTTGATTCCGACAGGTCGGATTGATTTTGTACAATATTAATGTTGGTCCCGAAAGGGTGGCGAGAAGTCTAGAGGGGGGGGGGGGGGTGAATAGACTTCTCTAACTTTTTCAACTTCTTTTGCAAACAACACTTTGGTAACTTCAACTCTAAGTAACAAGCATGAACAAGTATATCAACTTAGAGTGTACACAGCCGAAAATGTAACGGCAAAGTGTTATGCTTTAATTGTGTAGTGCTCAAAGAGAGATTCTATACATACATCTATCATGTTAGAAACACTTGATATAGATTAAAGATGATGTATGTAAAATTTCACTTGCATGCAAACGAGGGAACTATCAAACCCAGACAGATAAAGATACGCGATATATCGTAACGGGTTAGTTCACAGTTGATATAAGCATGCACGAAATATAATTGAGCAGTAAGTAAATAGAGAGACAGATTTATAGTGGTTCAGAGATGGTGTAATTCTCCTAGTCCACTCTTCTCCTTTCACTTCAAGGAGGAAATTCACTATTCTTCGATCACCCAGATACAATAGTGAATTAAGTGTCCAGTGAAAACTTCTCCGAGTGCTTCGCACAAAGCTACACTCCACCAAGGATTTCACAAGCTCCTCTTGTTACTCCGCCTTCCCGAGTACTTCGCACCAAGCTGTACTCCTACACCACGAGAACTACGCACAAAGTTACGCTCTCAACGGGTTTTCACACGCTCCCCTTGTTACTCTACCCTTTACAACCGAGTGCTACGCACAAAGCTACACTCCAACTGGGTTTTTCACTCTCTCCAGTTACTCTACCCCTTTTCTACAATCAGTAGAAGATTTACAATGAGATAAAATTTTCTCTCACTCAGACTTGAATTTAATCGTGTATAGCTCAATATATTACTTCTTGGCTGATTTGAATATTGCTTGCTTTTCTCTTGCTTGTATATCTTAATTTTTCAGTTGTGCTTGTCTTCAAGTCTGCTTGGGCATTTTATAGCCAATGAAAGCTATTTGCCCGTTGATTAACTTTCGATCTTGATCGTCCATTTTGAATTGCAGTTGATCAAATAATTTTGCCAATTTGATCTACAAAGTCATTTCGCCGTCTGTCAGATGATTTGAATAATTTTGCCGTTGCTCTCCTTTAATCTGACAAAGCTTTTCCTTGGAATGGGTAGCCTCCAAATTTGAATTTCTCTAGCATGACTTTTGTTAAATTATTGATCTGATGTGCCAAGTTGATCAAATAATTTATCTGCTGATTCTTGCTTGAGTATTAAAAAGATTTCCTTCGTATATCAGCTTCTTCTTCTCCTTCGACTTCCTTCGCAGAAACAGAGCTTCAAAAGAGTGTTTCTGTCTTACTATATTATCATGATGATGTCCTTTGATGATGTCATGTCCCAATAGTATATCATGTTCCACCTTATATCATGAACTAGTATCATGTTAGGCTACTATCATGATCTTAATATCATGTGTTCATAGAATTACTTTAGGTAAGAGTTGAACTATGGATCAAATGGTTTGCTTTGCAAAGCTTCTTCCATCTCAACTAAGTAACCAATTGATACATCTCAAGACTTAAAATTCTTTTGTCTTATCTCTTCACGTGGGTTTCACAAGCCATACCACACTGTGATGTCATCATCCGATATATCTTACTATCATGTTATAAAAATGTTTCTTCATGATAGTTCTACACAATATCACCTCCTGATATCTTCTTTGTGATATTACTTCCCGATATCACTACTTCATGATAGCATTTCTCTTTACACCAAAAATGCTCCCTATGGGAATCGAATTGTGGATCATCTCACATCAAGCAAGCATGCTTCAATAAATCTTCTACCATCTTGTCCATCTCAACCTTTGATAACTTGATGCTTCATAAATGAGTTAAGCTATGATCCCGCTTTCATTTATTCTTCCTCCAAAGCTGCTTTCACGTAGACTTCATGGCAGTGGTGCACTATACTTTGTGAACCAGAACTGACTCAAATAAAATAAAATTGGGATCTACAAAATACATTTGGCTCATCAAAACGCATACAATATATTCCTAATAATTTCCCCCTTTTTGATGATGCCGAAACTTATACCCAAGTCATTTGGCTATGTCAAATTTTGAAAAATAATCTTTTTGTCCAATTTTATTGCGACTAGCCCTTTTAGACCTAGAGATTTTAATTTTGGACGTTCCTAAACGTATATTGAGATTAAGACGCGGGGTTGCGTATTGATTTTTATCTTTTAATTTTTCTTCCCCCTTTCAATTTTATTTTCTCAATTATACGCTTCACATGCAATTACTAAGTCCAATAAAAATCTTGAGACTTTAAAGCAATTAAGTAAACATACTAGACAAAAATAAAGAGATAAACCATATGCTAGCAATTTTTTATATTTTGTACCAAAAAGGCATAATTCGAACAAACTAGCTAATATTATGTACACCAAAAAGAATGAGGCTTCAAATTTTTACCTCTTGCCAATTAAAGCATTCACTTGTGCCCTTAACTTCTTGAAGTCTTGTTCTCCTTCCTTGAGTTGGTATGGTGCGGTGACTTGCTCAGTAACATAGTTTCCATATGCTTCTTGAATGTTGTCACCCCACAATACTCCGGCTTGGTACCAAGCAACACATTCTTCAAAAGATCTTCCATCTACCATCTCGTTTCTTGAGTGCCCAAAGAAAGTCTCCAACTCACGTACAAGCTTCATTTTGTTCTCATCATAGAGTGATCTTGAAGGTGATGAACTTGGATAATCCGAGCTTTGAGTGGTCACAAGATAGTCCATAATCCTTCCTCTACCTCGGCCTTGAACCTTCGGTATGGGTGAGACTCCTCTCGATGCTCCTGGAGGTCGAACAAGCTCAACTAGTGGCCGTTGTGAAGACGGTCCAATCAAATGATTTACCAAATGGCTTGGGGCTCCTCTAGCTCTTTCCCCCTTTTCGGCAGCATCAACAAAGCTTTGAAAACTCGCCGAAGCTTTGTCTTGGCTCTTTTGGACTCCAATTAAAAGATCATTATTCACGCCAGTTTGGTGTAGTAGAGCTTTCAATTGATTCTCCACCAACCGTAGCCTCCATTCACAATCCGTTCCTTTCTTTCCTAAGTCAAGGAACATCTTCAAGACTTCCTTATTATGCTCTTGCATTGTGGCCATATCACCTTGCATTGATCCTTGTCCAAGTAACAAGGATTCGGCCCTTTCATAATTTTCCTTGTGAAAGTCATCTAATTTGGTATCAACATTACCAAATTGATTGTGGACTTTCTCAAATTCTTTAAAAACATCTCCTCTCAATTCTTGAATTTCCCTACGTACATCTCCAACAATACTATCTCTTATAGCATTAATATCAATAGAATGAGAATGTACCTCTTTGTGTGACTCATGTGGATGTCTCGGCATGGACGAATCAACCTGCTCCGGTGCTTCCACGTATGGTGTATCCTCAAGACACAAGGGCTCATCAAGAGTAGGGTCCATTGGTTCGGTAGTGGCAATATTAACCGGCTCGACACGACTTAAAGGCAAAGGTGACACTTCAATTTGCAACACATTCTCTTGTGCATCCATTCAGCTTTCATGCTCCCTTAAATCACCAATATTTTCTTCAATTACCAATGTTGTAGGATTAATTGAGGCTTGGGCATTCTCCAAATTTTCATTCACCGAATTTGTCACATCCATAGCCGTGTCAGGAGAAATAGCATCAAAACTAAGATTATCCTCCCCAATATTCGAAGGAAATGGATCCAATTCTTGTAAGCTTCCACCTTCGGTCTCCTTCATATGTGATGCTTCTCCTGGTGTACCGTGTACTTCTTCTCTTGAAATAACCAAGGCTCGGGCAATATCATCTCGAGCAAATCCATCAATTGTCTCAACGGCAACTTCGGGAACCTCTTGTGCCACTTTATTGCCCCGACTATTGGCAACTCTCTTGATAAAACATTCATTTATTACCGATAGCCTTGTCGCGGTAGCAAGATTTCTTGTGCCAATCCATGTTAGAGCAAATTCCTCTAACTCAAGAGTGTTTGGTCCTATTGTTGTAGCAACCGAATTGTGATCACCCGATCTCCAATTCCTCCAAAATTTCACAAGTTCAAACTCCTTTAACAACTCACTATCCGCCCCATATGTTGGAATGTCATCTATACTCCCAACCTTGCTTGGAATTCTTACTCCTTCTTCATTCGGGTTTGAGGGGTGGATTATGGGTGTGGGTAGGGTTACAAAAGGATGGCTACAAGCATCATCACTAGCCCTCCCGTGAGTGTTTGATTCCCCGTGACTAGATGCTCGGATAGAAAGAGTCTTTTTGGTTAAGGAAAGGGTTGATGGGTTTGCCGATTTTCGTTTTCGGGTATTTGTTTGTGAGGGATCAACCGGGTTTGGGGTTCTAAAGAGGTAATTTTGGTTTTGTATGGGTCTTGACTTGGATAGGGTAACACCTTTAGATTTCAAAAACTCCCCAACAACAAAACCATACCCAATATCATTTGGAAACCATCCATTCACCAACGGTTTTGCTAGCCTAATTTGATCAACCATTCGGCCATACACAAACATACCCCAATCTACGGCAACATTTTTCACAATAGCATGCATCAATGGCAAATTTTTCTTTGTGAAATAATTTCTACTAGAATATTTGCACTCAATAGTCTTATGCACAATATCTAGTAGCATTCCAAATTCGTGCTTCAACATCACCTTATTTCCATTATTACACGCCGCGACTTGAGCGGTTTCGTGTCTTATTTCACTCCAAAACTCATTCAAGTCAAAACCATGATCTTCTACTTTCAACATTTTCTCCTCCAATACAAATTTGGTTCGAACATCATCTAACCCAATTGACAACACAACTCCTCCAACAGTAGATTTTATAACACCATTTTCGACATATGCATGTTTATAAAATTCTACTACTTCATTAAGATAAAATCCATCATACTTGTATGAGCAAAAATTCAATAACCCACTAGTTTCAAGAGAGGTTAAGATTTTTACCCCCAAGTCTTTGTTTTGGACGAACTCGTTGTAATCTTCAATGTCCAAGATCATCCCGCGAATCACCCGTGTGATTTTCCTCGATCCTTCGACTCCAATTTGATTGAGAGCTCCTTCCATCTTGATAGAACACAAATTGGGATAAATTTGAGGTGGGTTTTTCGGGTGGGATTTTGGCAGTCCGAAAAAGGGGTTGAAGGGAGTGGGTTTTTGGTTGTGAGAGGTTTCAAGGTTAATGGTGAGGGTGGGTAATGGGTATTTGTGTGTAGAAGAAATTTTTGTGGGAGATTTGGGATGGGTTGGGTAAATTTGAGAGATTTTCAAGCTTCTTCCTCCTCTTGCATGTGGCCGGCGGTGAGAATGAGGAAGAAGGAGGTTGATCTTCTTTCTTCCTCTTCTCTCTTCGTTGGAGGCAAAATAAATTGCCTAGCAAAATTACCATCTTGCCCTTTAGTGGATAGAAAGAGATTGTAGAACAATTGAGGGCAACTTCGAACTTTCACTGATTTAAATTTGCCAACTCAGATTTTAATACTCCATTTGTGGGTACATAGCGCCAAAAATTAAGCTTTAATTGGCTGTCACCTGTAGATGTTCATGGAGCAAAAATTTCTTCGACACAAAATTGTTAGTGCAATAAATATATTCATGCTAACAATTTAATTTCAAGATCCGATAAATCTGAGAATAAAATTGATCGACCAATAAAATTAATTTAAACTGATAAGATCAAAATTGATGCCAGATGCATTTCTAATTTTAAAAGAAATCACATCAAATTGACTTAAGCAGGTGAAAATTAAAATAAAGCTGATGATCATTCAGACTGACAAATCAATTTGCATGCACTGTTATCAACTTTAGCATAGCTTAGCATCAGTACATTCCCCCTAAATCATATAATCCCTCTACTATCATGATGCATTCCCCCTAACTTTTATATCCCTTTTATCATTTTAAGAGCAAATAACCAATTTCTACGTACCTAAGTTCGTAAGATAAAATTACTAACATGTACACAAATAAATTGTAACATATCAAATAAATTAAATCACGTAGAACACATAGGTAACAAATTTCATGCAATTTCATGCAAGTCACGTACACACTTTTTCGAATTTAATAGTTTCGAAATACTTAGCTCATTTCGATCATTCCCATTTCGTGCCTTAGAGTTGCAAAACGAGATTCACATAAAGGTTTTGTGAGAATGTCGGCAATTTGATTTTCTGTGGGAACATGATCGATCTTCAAATCTTTCTTCTCGACGTGGTCTCGTATGAAGTGATGTCGGACGTCGATGTGTTTGGTTCGCGAGTGGAGCACTGGATTTTGGGTTATTGCAATTGCACTAGTACTATCACATAAAATACTAACATTTTCGCATTTAATCCCATAGTCCAACAATTGTTGCTTCATCCAAAAAATTTGTGCACAACAACTCCCAGCTGCAATATATTCGGCCTCGGCAGTGCTTGTGGCTATGGAGTTTTGTTTCTTGCTGAACCAAGAGACCAATCTTCCCCCTAAGAACTGGCATGTCCCTGAGGTACTTTTTCGGTCTATTTTACACCCTGCAAAATCTGCATCTGAATAACCAGTTAGTGTAAAATCACCTTCTTTGGGATACCATAATCCCACATTGATTGTTCCCTTTAAGTATCGAATTATCTTCTTCGTTGCAATCAGATGACTCTCTTTAGGATTCGATTGAAATCTCGCGCATACACCGACTGAGTAAGATATGTCTGGTCTACTTGCGGTTAGATATAGCAGCGATCCAATCATTCCTCGATACATCGTTTGATCAACGTCTTTGCCTTCATCATCTTTGTCTAATTTTTGAGAAGTACTCATGGGAATTTTGACTGAGGATTTTCCATCAAGCCCAAATTTCTTTATAAGATCTTTTGTATATTTGGCTTGATTCACGAAAATTCCTTCTTTGAGCTGTTTGACTTGTAGTCCCAAAAAGTAGTTTAATTCTCCCATCATGCTCATTTCGAATCTGTTCTGCATAAGCTTGGAGAATTTCTCACACAAAGAAATATTAGTGCTTCCAAAAATAATATCATCAACATAAATTTGCACTAATAAAATACGACCATTGTCTTGAATTCTAAAGAGGGTTTTATCGACTAGGCCCTTGGTGAATCCACAACTAATTAGGAACATTGACAGGGTATCGTACCAAGCTCGCGGAGCTTGTTTCAACCCATACAATGCCTTCTTGAGTTTGTAGACTTGATCACCAGTGCATTTTACCTCAAATCCGGGTGGTTGTTCAACGTAAACTTCTTTTTCAAGTAAGCCATTAAGAAATGCGCTCTTTACGTCCATTTGATATACTGTGAAGTTCTTGTAGGCTGCATATGCTAGGAAAATTCTTATTGCTTCAAGTCATGCGACGAGGGCAAATGTCTCATCAAAATCTATGCCTTCTTCTTGCGAGTACCCCTTTGCGACTAATCTTGCTTTATTCCTAACAATGACGCCATCTTCGTTTGCTTTGTTCCTAAAGACCCATTTGGTGCCGATTACATTTTGGTGCGTTGGTCTTGGAACAAGTTCCCATACGTCGTTGCGTTTGAATTGATCTAATTCTTCTTGCATTGCATCTATCTAACTTGGATCGGCTAGAGCTTCATCAATTTTTTTCGGTTCCAATTGCGATAGAAAGCATGAGAACATTGCATCTTGTTGGTCCTTTGTAGATGATCGTGTTCTAACTCCGTCTCTCGGGTTTCCAAAGACTAAGTCATGTGGGTGACTCCTTAGCCATTTTCGATTTGGTTGAAGACTCATTGGATTCTCAGAGTTTCCTTGTTGAGATTCCACTTGTTGAATTTCATCTTGTGGTAAATTGTTGACGGGTATTTCTTTGGATTCATCTACTGGGTTTTCTTGAATATCGGGTGCAACTTTGGGTGTGGTCACGGTTGGTACTTCACGTGCCACAGTGGGCATTGACTCAAATTGATGAGTACCCATGTTATTTGTTTCTTCGAATTCCTGCAACATATTTTCCTCAAAGATATTGTTAGAATAATTTAATTTAGAATTACTTCCCTTATCTTTGACTTCTTTGTTGTTGCTTTCGTCGAACACAACATGAATCGATTCTTCTACCACCATTGTTGATTTGTTGAATATTCTGTACGCCTTGCTGGTGGATGAATATCCCAAGAATATTCTTTCGTTCGCACGTTCGTCAAACGTCTTTAAATAAGACTTTCCATTAACAAGTACAAAACATTTACACCCAAATGTATGAAAATGCGTGAGGTTGGGTTTCCTCCCTTTCCATAATTCGTATGGTGTTTTCTTATATGACTTGTGGATTAGACTGCGATTTTGAGTATAGCACGCCGTATTGATAGCTTCTGCCCAAAATCTCTTTGGTAGATCGGCGGCTGATATCATGACGCGTCCAGCTTCTTTTAGAGTCCTGTTTCTTCTTTCAGCTACTCCATTTTGTTGCGGCGTTCATGCGGCAGATAGTTGGTGTAGAATCCCTTGTGAATTGCAAAAGGATTGAATCACGCCATTCACAAACTTGGTTCCTCGATCAGTTCGAATTGTTGCAATCTTCATATCTTTTTCGACTTGTAGTTGCTTTAGTAGCTCTGGCAACTTTGATTCAACTTCGCTCTTTTTCTTTATGAATAACGTCCATGTGTACCTGGAAAAATCATCAACAACAACCAAAGTGTATTTCTTACCACTTATACTTACTGGGTTTACTGGACCAAATAAATCCATGTCCAGTAGACTTAGAGGTCTTGATGTTGACTCTTGAGCTTTGGATTTGAAAGATGTTTTGATTTGTTTTCCCTTCTAGCATGCATCGCAAATTTGATCCTTTTTGAATGCAATGTTGGGCAATCCATCGACTAGCTTATTTTGTTCAAGCTTATTGATGGTTTTGAAATTTAGGTGATTTAGCCTCCTGTGTCATTCCCAACTTGCTTCATTTGAATTGCTTGCCATCAAACACACAGAGTGCTTCGTTGTACTCCAATCAACAACATACATATTTTTCTTTCTCGATCCGGCTAGTACAACTTCCTTCGTAGATTCGTCTTTGACTTGACATTTATCTTTGAAAAATTCTACGAGGTAGCCTTTGTCGCAGAATTGGTTTGTGCTAAACAAATTGAATTTTAATCCTTCGACAAATGAAACATCTTCAATTCGTAGGCCATTCTTTACAATCGTTCCGGTGCCTTTTGTTGTTCCATATCGATCGTTTCCTCCAAACACTACTTTTGGTCCTTCAATGCTTTTGAACTCAACTAGACTAGCTTTATTGCCGGTCATATGTCGAGATCATCCGCTATCGAAATACCAAACTTCCTGCAAAAAAGATTAATTACTTTTAGGTACCCATACTTGTTTGGGTCCTTTTGTGTTAGTGATTTTTGGCATCCAAATCCACCTAGATCTTACTGATCAAAGAGTAGGTGATTTGTAACCATTAAAGACTTTATAATCATAACGCACTTTCGAATAATGATTCGGTGCGGGTTGGGAAGCTGATAGTTGCTTGATTCTATGAAATAGAGCAAATCTGGACTTGGTCCATGGTTTGTTTTCAAGCGACCAATCTTCTTCTGAGGGATATAATCTCCCAGCCCCAATTCTCGGAATTCTTCCCATATTCCTATAAGGTTTTATTGCACTAGACTCGTTGGTTCTCCTTTGAGATACAAATTTTTGCATTTTAAAATTTTGTTGTCTTGCCAAGATATCATTGTGTTGATTCGGCCTTGCAACAATTTTCTGGGCATTAATTTTGTTTCCAACTCCTTGTCTCATTGTGCTATGTTGACTTTTCACAAATTTTACCACTGGAACTTTATTGATTAAAGTAGTAGTAGAATTAGTCAACTTTTGAGGGGTTTTAGAACATGATGGATCGTAGCCTAGTCCGGCTTTATCTCTAGCGGGTTTTTGCATACTTACCATTTTATCCATTATTTTGGATGAATGCATAAATGATGCGATAACTTCCCGAAGGTTATGTTCTCTAACCTCTCTAGCTTTGCACTCTTCTTAAAGTCGAACAATTTCGGCTTTCAAATTACTCATTTCATTTAGAGCATTTTGCAGTTTTTGTGCCATTTCTTCCATTTCAAGAATTAATGTATTATTGCGCTCTTTGATTTGAGTATGAGTGGTCATGACCTTTTGACAATCTTCCATAAGACTTTGAAATGATTCTTGAGTCTTGAAAGAAGTGTCAACGGAACTAAAGGAACTAAAGGAACTAGAAGATACCTCTTTGTCAATTTCGCGCGCCATTAAACATTTCTCATGTTCGGGTGTCTTGCCGACTAAACATAGAAGCGCCGTATCTTCTTGTGATGAATCACTCTCGTCACTGGATGATTCTTCGGATTCGCTTGCTTCTAGCGGATCACTTATCAAGGCTTTTCGTTTATCCTTCTTGAATCTCTTTTCCTTCGACTTGTATTCTTCCTGCGAAGGATTAGAAGTATTCGAATTTTTGCTTACCTTGGGGTGTGGACATTCTGCCATAAAGTGTCCAGGCTTTCTACAATTATGTTGGTCCCGAAAGGGTGGCGAGAAGTCTAGAGGGGGGGTGAATAGACTTCTCTAACTTTTTCAACTTTCTTCGAAAACACACAAGGCAAATAACACTTTGGTAATTTCAACTCTAAGTAACAAGCATCAACAAGATAAACAACTTAGAGTGTGCGGCGGAATAAGTAGCGATAAAGTGTTATGCTTAATAATTGCGGTGCTCAAAGAGAGATTCTAAACATGCAACACGTTAGAAACACTTGATATGGTTCAAAGATGAAGTACGTAAAGTTTGGCTTGCATGCATACGTGGGAACTATCAAACCCAGACAGATAAAGATATGTGATAAATCGTAAACGGGTTAGTTCGCAGTTAGAATAAGCATGCATAAAATATATGAGCAGTAAGTAAATAGAGAGAGAGATTTATAGTGGTTCAGAGGTGGTGTAATCCTCCTAGTCCACTCTTCTCCTTTCACTTCAAGGAGGAAATTCACTATTTTTTGATCACCCAGATACAATAGTGAATAAGTGTCCAACAACACTTCTCCGAGTGCTTCGCACAAAGCTACACTCCTCCAAGGTTTTTCGCAAGCTCCTCTTGTTACTCCGCCTTCCCGAGTACTTCGCACCAAGCTGTACTCCTACACCACGAGAACTACGCACAAAACTACGTCCTTACAGGGTTTTCACAAGCTCCTCTTGTTACTCTGCCCTTCACCAGGAGTGCTACGCACAAAGCTACACTCAACCAGGGTTTTTCACTCTCTCTAGTTACTCCGCCCTCTTTCTACACTCAGTAGAGAAATCTACAAAGAGATAAAAATTTTCTCTCACTCAGACTTGAATGTAATTCTATGAAGCTCTGTTTCCCCCTTTTTCGGCTAAAAAACTTGTATCTTTTGCTTGTATGTTTTAGCCGTTTGTTCAAGTTGTTGAACTGCTCAATCACTTGGGGTTCTTATCTCTTTGCTCTTTTGTCTTCAAGTCTGCTTGGACAATTTATAGCTAGTGAAAGCTATTTGCCCGTTGATCAACTTTCGATCTCGATCGTCCATTTTGAATTGTAGTTGATCAAAAGATATTGTCAACTTGATCTGAAATATTAGGTAGATGTCAGTTCTCCTTTTGTCAGATGATTTGAATAATTTGCCTGTTGCCGTGTCTTGAATTTTGTAGCCTCCAAAATTTGAATAAGTTCAGCGCGGCAAGCTTGATATTTCTTGTCCTTCATAAATGCTCTGACATGTCAAGTTGATCAAATAATTTATCTGCTGATTCTTGCTTGAGTATAAAATAATTTCTCCGCGAATCAGCCTTCTTCGAGCGTCTCTGGTTCCACCGTAAAAACTTGAAGTTCAGATGAAAATATATCAGTTATTTTCTCCTTCATGATCCTTGTAAAATAATATACTGGAACCTCTGTAAAAACTTCACTGTTGTTCATGGTGAGATGCTCTGTTTCGAATTTCTAGCTTGGTTCACCATACTTAGTGTGTTTTTCCATATGGTGCATGGCTTTTGTGAGACTTGTGCATTTTACTTAGTCTCCATATTCTTAGCTAGTCTCCAATCTTAGCTAGTCTCCATTCCAAGCTAGTCTCCTTTTAGCTAGTCTCCAATACACTTAAGTTAGTCTCTCATCCGGTTTGGTATACTTTGAGCTAGTCTCCCATACGGTATACGGTCCAATATACTTGACCTTGAGCTAGTCTCCCATACTGTCCAAGCTAGTCTCCCATACGGTTATACGGTCCAAGCTAGTCTCCCATACGGTTATACGGTCCAAGCTAGTCTCCCATACGGTCAAAGCTAGTCTCCCATACGATCCAAGCTAGTCTCTCATACGGTTAGAGCTAGTCTCCCAAGCTTAAAAATGCTTCACTTGAGATTCAAACCTAGGATCATTTAGCATAGCTCACACGCGTTTCTTCCAACTCCTCTAGCATGGTTCTAAGTGACTTATCCGCAACTTAATTATGTTAAGCTATAATCCCGCTTAACATTTAAAATCAACATGTGATTTTCCAGACTTGTACATGGGTTGCATGATATGGGTGCACCATACTCCGTAAACCCAAACTGACTCAAATAGAATAAAAATGGGGACTACTTGATTTTTCAAAAATACATTCGGCTCATCAAAATTTACAATATATTCCTAACAATTTCCCCCTTTTTTATGATGCCGAAACTTATACCCAAGTCATTTTGGCTTTGTCAATTTTGAAAAATATTTTCTTTTATTCAATTTTATTTTGACTAGCCAATTAACGGGTTTAACAAAAATTGAGACCTAGAGATTTTAATTTTGGACGGTCCTAAACGTATGTTGAGACTATAACGCGGGGTTGCGTATTGATTTTTATCTTTTAATTTTTCTTCCCCCTTTCAATTTTATTTTCTCAATTATACGCATCACATGCAATTACTAAGTCCAATTTAAAATCTTCTGACATAAAAACACAAAATAAATAAATTAACTAGGACTTACTTCGTATGGTACGAAATATTGTCATCATGCAATTTCAACCCATTTTAGCTTAGCAAATATAAGATGTCAAGAGAAATGTGCTAGCTAAAATATTTTGTACACCAAAAATTGATTTGTCAATCAAACTTGTTACCTCCCTTTCAACTTGGCATTGATGAAGTCTCTCAACTTCTTGAAATCCTTCTCGAGGCCCTTGTGTTGATACGGTGCGGTCACTTGCCCGGTGATGTAGTTGCCATAAGCTTCTCTTATATTTTCTCCTTTCAACACTCTGGCTTCATGCCAAAAGATACATTCGTCAAGTGTTCGGCCATCACTCATTTGGTCACTTCGGTGTCCGAACTCCGTTTGAAGTTCTTGCAATTTTTGAATCCTTGTTGCAATTGGCTTCGGCATTTGTGGCATTGGAGCAATCGGCCTTGGTGGCAACACATCATGAGAAGTAGAACTCGAGCTAGGACGAGTTTCTTTAAAGTAATCAACCATACTTACACGGCTTGGAGCTCTTGGTGGTGTTGGTCGAATTAGTTCAACTATTGGTCCTCTTGGAGCTCTTGGTTGTGTGTACGCATAAGCTTGTGGCACAAAATGACGTGCCAATCCTTCCCCCTTTTCGGCAGCATCTATGAATCGTTGAAAGCTCTTGGTGGAAGAATCTTGCTTGTCACGCACTCCCTCTAGAAGATCCATGTGAATACGCGATTGAGTTAGTAAACCTTGCACTTGTTGTTCCAAAAGTTTGAGCCTCGACGTAGTATCAGACCCATGCTTTCCCATTTCATTGAACAACTTCATCACATCTTTCTTCAATTCATCTTTGGCCGTGTCAATTTTGGTTTTTAATAGGCCTTGCCTATTAAACAATTGTTGAGCACGATCCACCATCTCCTTGTGATAATCATCAACTTTTGTGTCCATTGCCTCCATCTTTATTCTCAATCCACCCGTAGAGTCTTGTACAATTGCCTTAACATCTCCAACAATCTCTTCTCTTAAGGCTTGAGTATTGATCAAGGGTTCATGTTGCACGGGTGGGGTTGGAATTGGCAAAGGGTGTGCAAAATCATCTCTTGGTGTGGTGATCATTGTATCAACAAGGTTGGGTTCGGCTTCGTCGGTGTTGTAGCAAAGAAGCAATGTTGATCTATTTCTTGGATGTTCTTGGTCATAAAACTCATAGGAAGATGGCAAATTAGGCAAGTTCCTTGTTTCATCCAAGTTCAAAGAAACCCCTTGACTTGGTGCACTTCCTTCTTCACGAATAGACTCCGTAACCTCCATTACGGGATGTGGAAAGTAAGACTCAAAGCTCAAATTTTCATTCAAATTTTCATCTCCAAAATTCGCAGGATATGGATCAAATGCCACGATCTCTACACCATCATTTCTCGCCAAAAATCCCTCTCCGGGTCCTCTTCGGGTATCCTCTAAAGACATAGCGGTGGCACGGCGAATATCATTCGGATCAAACTCTCCTAAAGGCTCTTCAGTTGTGGCTTCAATCATCACTCCCTTTTCGGTTCTCTTCTTCCTAGCAAGCTTAGTCAAAAAGTGAGACTTAATCACCGAAAGTCGGGTAGCTCTAGCAAGATCCCGTGTGCCTAACCAATTCAACACCAATTCTTCCCTTTCCATGGTATTCGGCCCTATTGATTCGGCTAACAAGTTGTGATCTCCTAATCTCCATGCTCTCCATTCAAGTGCTCTTTTATACTCCTCCAAAAGTGCACTATCCGTCCCAATTGTGGATATCTCATCATCACTTCCAACTTCAATTTGATCATTCTCAACAACATTCACCTCAACTCTATTTTCCTCAACAAAGCCGTGGCTCTCAAGGATAATTGGGTTCGGGTTTTGAGTGGTTAAGGGTCTTGAGATTGGGTGGCTATTTTGTTCTTCGTTGGATCGGACGGCATGGGTGTTTGATCCTTCATGGCTTGGTTCTCGGATATATTGTTTAAGGTTTTGGAAGGGGTTGGGCAATTTTCTTTTTCGGGTGGGTTTTGGTAGGCTTGTGGGTAAGGTAGGATTTTTAGGTTCATTGGAGTTGGGTGGCCGAAAGAGGTAGCTATGGTTTGTAATATGCTTGGCTTTGGTAAGGGTGACATTTTTGGTTCTCAAAATCTCACCAACGGCAAACCCGTAACCGATCTCCTGTTGAAACCATCCATCTAGCAAAGGTTTCGCCTTCCTTATAGACTCACACAACCTTCCAAACATAAAGGCACCCCAATCCACACAAACATTGTTCAAAATAATGTCCATAATCAACAATTTTTCTATTGACAACTTGTCACGACAATGATACCGGGATTCTACACATTTATGAACAATATCCAACAACAATCCATAATCCTTCTTCAAATCTCTTTTGTTACCATTAACCTTCGGAGATAACGGTGCGTTTGCATCGCGTACCTCGGCCCAAATGGCATTGACATCATGCACATGATTTTCTACCCTCAAATTTGATTCAACAAGATTAAACATCCTCCGAAAATCATCGAGATTAATTTCTACATCAACACCTTTGATCATAGAAATAATTGAGCCATTTTCTATTCTAGCATTCATGTATAATTCGGTCACCTCATCTTTATAGAAACCAACATATCTAAAAGTGAAAAATTTAACAACCCACTAGATTCGAGAGATATATTTGTCCTCCACTTGCTTATTGAAGTCGGTGACATCAAGAATCATCCCGCTAAGTACACGGCTCGACCTTCTTGATCCTCCAGTTGTGAATGACTCCATCTCCACTTGATTAGCCTCCATTTGAGTAGAAATAGAATTTGGGAATTTTTTGGTGCAAGATTGAGGTGTTTCGGCAGTGAGGTCCGAAAGGATAGAAGGGATGGGTTTTTGGATTGTGAGGTTATTTGGGTAGGATTTTGGGTTTGGTGATGGGTTTTAGTGTGTAGAAGATTTTTGTGTAGAGAAATTAGAGTGGGTATAGGAGCATTGAGAGATGTTTTGGCTTCTTCTTGTGTGTTTTTCCGGCCGGCGAGAGAGAGAAGGAGGAAGAAGACTTTGAGTTCTTCTAGATTTTCAATTCTACCCATTAGAATTGAGGGAGAAGGGGTGCGAAATTACTCCTTTGCCCTCTAGTGGGTAGAGAGAGAGTATTGATCTCTTTGAGGATAAATTTGACCTTCCACATGATTTAAATTTGCCAGCTCAGATTTATATACTCCATTTGTGAGTACATGGCGCCAAAAATTGTGCTTCAAATAACCGCCAACCTGGAGCAAATCAGATAAAAAAAATCTCGAAAATAATCTGTTAGACCAATAAATATACTCCAGATAAATATTATTGTTTCAATTTCATGTTTCAATAAAGCTGATTTTCTGAAAAGAAACCTGATAAAAATAAATTGATCAGACAGATACCTAATATCTGTAAAGAATTTTCAAGTTCCCAAAACAATTGAAACTTTTGACTTTCTAAAATTGGGCCTAACTTATTTAACTTTTGAATCTTCAAAATGGGCAAGCATTCATCAGAATACATCTTTCTTAACAAGCAAACCCAAATAGACATGCAAAAACTATATTCCCCCTAAATTACATACTTAGATCAAATAATCAAATAAGCAAATTAGACACATAAATTACACGAATTAATGTGACAAAATAAATAATCGTACGAAACACATAAGTAAATCACAAATTTAGGTACGCAGATTTCGTAAGATAAAATTATAACACATTTAGGTACATATAAATTTTATGAAAACATGTACACAATTAAACATGTATCATACGTACATACCAAATCAAATTAAAACACATAGGTCACATAGATTACATGCAATACACACAGTACGTATCAAAAATTAACAACAATTAAGAGTTTAGAAAATGCTTAGCTCATTTCGATCATTCCCATTTCATGCCTTAGAGTTGCAAAACGAGATTCACACAATGGCTTTGTGAGAATGTCGGCAATTTGATTCTCCGTGGGAACATGATCGATTTTCAAATCTTTCTTTTCGACGTGGTCTCGGATAAAATGATGTCGAACGTCGATATGCTTGGTTCGCGAATGAAGCACCGGATTTTGGGTTATGGCGATTGCACTTGTATTATCGCATAAAATGCTAACATTTTCGCACTTAATCCCATAGTCCAATAATTGTTGCTTCATCCACAAGATTTGTGCACAACAACTCCCAGCTGCAATATATTCGGCTTCGGCAGTGCTCGTAGCTATGGAGTTTTGCTTTTTGCTGAACCAAGAGACCAATCTTCCCCCTAAGAACTGGCATGTCCCTGAGGTACTTTTTCGGTCTATTTTACAACCTGCAAAATCTGCATCTGAATAACCAGTTAGTGTAAAATCTCCTTCTTTGGGATACCATAATCCCACATTGATTGTTCCTTTGAGATATCGAATTATCTTCTTGGTTGCAATCAGATGACTCTCTTTGGGCTTTGATTGGAATCTTGCACATACGCCAACCGAGTAGGATATGTCCGGTCTGCTTGCGGTTAAGTATAGTAACGATCCAATCATCCCTCGATACATCATTTGATCGACGTCTTTTCCTTCATCATCTTTATCCAATTTTTGAGATGTACTCATGGGAATTTTGACTGAGGATTTTCCATCTATGCCAAATTTCTTGATAAGATCTCTTGTGTACTTGGCTTGATTTATGAAAATTCCTTCTTCAAGTTGCTTGACTTGCAGTCCCAAAAAGTAATTTAATTCTCCCATCATACTCATCTCGAACCTGTTCTGCATGAGCTTAGAAAATTTCTCACATAAAGATTTATCAGTACTTCCAAAGATAATATCATCAACATAAATTTGTACTAATAAATTGTGATTATTTTCTTGAATTCTAAAGAGGGTTTTATTGACTAGACCTTTGGTGAATCCACAACTAATTAAGAACATCGACAAGGTGTCGTACCAAGCTCGCGGAGCTTGTTTTAACCCATACAATGCCTTCTTTAATTTGTAGACTTGATCACCAACGTCTTTTACCTCAAAACCGGGTGGTTGTTCGACGTAAACTTCTTCTTCAAGTAAGCCATTTAGAAATGCGCTCTTTACGTCCATTTGATATACAACGAAATTCTTGTGCGCTGCATATGCTAGGAATATCCGAATTGCTTCGAGTCGTGCGACGGGGGCGAATGTCTCATCAAAATCAATGCCTTCTTCTTGTGAATACCCCTTCGCAACTAATCTTGCTTTATTCCTAACAATGACGCCGTCTTCGTTTGCTTTGTTCCTAAAGACCCATTTAGTGCCAATTACATTTTGGTGCGTTGGTCTTGGAACAAGTCTCCATACGTCGTTGCGCTTGAATTGATCTAATTCCTCTTGCATGGCATCTATCCAACTTGGATCGGCTAAAGCTTCATCAATTTCTTTTGGTTCCAGTTGTGATAGAAAGCATGAGAACATTGCATATTGTTGTTGGTTCCTAGTAGATGATCGCGTTTTCACTCCATCACTTGGATCTCCAATGACTAAGTCATGTGTGTGACTCCTTAGCCATTTCCGATTTGGTTGAAAACTCGTTGGATTTTCAGAGTTTCCTTCTTGATGTGATTCCATTTGTTGTGTATTATTGACGGGTGCATCTTCGGGTTCAACTACAGGAATTTCTTCTTGTTGAATTTCAGTTGTGCGTGATATTTCGGGTATCACATTGGATATTGCCTCAATTTGGTGAACACCCATATCACTTGATTCTTCTACTTCCTGCAACACATTATCTTCGAAATTGTCATTAGAAATAATTAAATCACGATTACCTTCACCATTTTTGCCATTATTGTCGTGATTTTCGTCGAACACAACGTGAATCGATTCTTCTACCACCATTGTTGATTTGTTGAATATTCTATATGCCTTGCTGGTAGATGAATATACCAAGAATATTCCTTCGTCCGCTCGCTCGTCAAAAGTCTTTAATTGAGACTTTCCATTAACAAGTACAAAACATTTACAACCAAATGTATGAAAATAGGTGAGATTGGGTTTTCTCCCTTTCCATAATTCATATGGTGTTTTATTATAAGACTTATGGATTAGACTGCGATTTTGAGTATAGCACGCCGTGTTAATTGCTTCTGCCCAAAATCTTTTTGGTAGTCCGGCGGCCGTTATCATGACTCGTGCGGCTTCCTTGAGTGTTTGATTTCTTCTTTCAGCTACACCATTTTGTTGCGGCGTTCGTGCGGCAGATAATTGATGTAAAATTCCTTGTGAATTGCAATGAGATTGAATCACTCTATTCACGAACTCTGTTCCTCGATCGGTTCGTATTGTTGCAATCTTCATGTCTTTTTCGACTTGCAGTAGCTTCAATAGCTCTGGCAACTTTGATAAGACTTCATCCTTTTTCTTGATGAATATTGTCCATGTGTACCTAGAAAAATCATCAACAACAACCAAAGTATATTTCTTACCACTTATACTTACTGGGTCTACTGGACCAAATAAATCCATGTGCAGTAGACTTAAGGGTCTTGATGTTGACTCTTGAGCTTTGACTTTGAATGATGCTTTGATTTGTTTTCCTTTCTGGCATGCATCACAAATTTGATTTTTCTTGAACACAATGTTGGGTAGTCCTTCGACTATATTATTTCTTGCAAGCTTGTTGATGGTTTTGAAATTCAAATGATTTAGCCTTCTGTGTCATTCCCAACAAGCTTCATTCGAATTATTTGCCATCAAGCATACGGATTCCTTCGTTGTACTCCAATCCACAACATACATGTTTTTCTTTCTTGATCCGGCGAGTACGACTTCGTTCGTAGATTCGTCCTTGACTTGACATTTGCCTTTGTAAAATTCTACGAGATATCCTTTGTCGCAAAATTGACTTGTACTAAACAAGTTAAATTTTAATCCTTCGACATAAGATACGTCATCAATTCGTAGACCATTTTTCACAATTGCGCCGGTTCCTTTTGTCATTCCATATCGATCGTTTCCACCGAACACTACTTTTGGTCCTTCGATACTTTTGAACTCAACTAGACTAGCTTTATTGCCGGTCATATGTCGAGAGCAACCGCTATCGAAATACCAAACTTCCTGCAAGAAAGATTAATTATTTTTAGGTACCCATGCTCGATTGGGTCCTTTTGTGTTAGTAATTTTTGGCATCCAAATCCACCTAGATCCCACTGATCCAAGAATAGGTGATCTGTAACCATTAAAAACATTATAATTATAGCACACTTTCGAATAATGATTCGGTGCGGGTTGGGAAGCAGATAGTTGCTTGATTCTATGAAAAAGAGCAAATCTGGACTTGGTCCATGGTTTGTTATCAAGCGACCAATCTTGTTCTGAGGGATATAATCTCCCAGCCCCAATTCTCGGAATTCTTCCCATATTCCTATGAGGTTTTGTTGCACTTGACTCGTTGGCTCTCTTTGGAGATACAAATTTTTGCCTTTTAAAATTTTGTTGCCTATCCGAAATATTAGATTTTTTATTCGGCCTTGCAACATTTTTCTGGGCATTTATTTGATTACCAACTCCTTGTCTCATTGTGCTATACTGACTTTTTACAAATTTTACCACTGGAACATTATTAATTAAAGTAGTAGTAGAATTAGTCAGTTTCACAGGGGTTTGAGAACATGATGGATCGTAGCCTAGTCCGGCTTTATCTCCAGCGGGTTTCTGCATATTTACCATTTTATCCATTATTTTGGATGAATTTGTAAATGATGCGATTACTTCCCGAAGGTTACGTTCTCGAACCTCTCTAGCTTTGCACTCTTCTTGAAGTCGAACATTTTCGGCTTTCAAATTACTTATTTCATTTAGAGAATTTAGCAATTTTTGTGACATTTCTTCCTTTTCAAGAATTAACGTATTATTGCGCTCTTTGATTTGAGTATGAGTGGTCATGACCTTTTGACAATCTTCCATAAGACTTTGAAATGATTCTTGAGTCTAGAAAGAAGTGTCAACTGAACTAAAAGAACTAAAAGAGCTAGAAGATACCTCTTCGTCAATTTCACGCGCCACATAACATTCTTCATGTTCGGATGTCTTGCCCACTAGGCATAGTAGCGCCGTATCTTCTTGTGATGAATCACTCTCGTCACTAGATGATTCTTCGGATTCACTTGCTTCTAACGGATCGCTTATTAGTGCCTTCCGTTTGCCCTTTTTGAATTTCTTCTCTTTGGATTTGTATTCCACTTGTGGAGAAGTATTCGAATTTTTGTCCGCCTTGGGGTGTGGACATTCGGCCATAAAATGTCCAGGCTTTCTACAATTTTTAACACACGTTTGTGTTATCTTCGACCGGTTCCCTTCTTGATCTTCTATTTTCTCGAAAGAAATTTCCTTGTGGTGATCCTTTGTTCTTTCGCATGAACTTCTTGAATTTCCTAACAAATAGAGAAAATTGTTCGTCAGATAAAAAATCATTATTTCCTACTGACCTTGATGTTGAGGGTTGTTCGGCCATCAATGCGGATGTTCGTTCATCACGTTCTTCCTCGACTCGTGTCTTCATTTCGAATTCATACGCCTTAAGATCACTAAAGAGTTTATCCGTAGATAATGTCCTTAGATCTCTATGATCGCGCATTGCGGTCACCTTCATATCCCAATTTGTAGGTAGTCCGCGTAACACTTTGAGCAATATTTCCTTCTGGGTAATGGTCTTTCCCAGATCCGTGATTTCTCCAAGAATTTTGATCAATCGAGCTTCCATGTCGGTGATGCTTTTGTTCGGTAGCATTTTGAAATCTTCGAATCTCTTCATGGCAATGGTTAGGTTGTTGTCTTTTTCTTGTTCATCGCCTTCACCGATACTGATGAGAGTATCCCATATTTCTTTTGCTGTGGTGCACTTTCGAATTTTTGGAAATATGGTGTCATCAACCGTTTTGAACAAAATGTCCTTGGCAATATTGTCCAAGTTATTTCGCCATCTATCTTCCTTTGTCCACTTCATTTTTGGCTTTGGAATATATCGTGGAGCATTTGGATCTCGTGGAGTAGTAGTATTAGCTTCCATGATTTGGATAGGACCAATGGTGATGACTTCCCACATTTCATCATTTAAAGCAGATAAGTGCACCTGCATACGTATTTTCCAATCATCAAATTTATCAAGTGAGAAAAGCAAATTTTGAGCAAGAGCCATATCTCTCTTCATCTTGAAGTTTTCGAGATCTATCTAGCAGTCAAAATTGACTCAAATAGACAACCGCTCTGATACCACTTGTTGGTCCCGAAAGGGTGGCGAGAAGTCTAGAGGGGGGGTGAATAGAATTTGAAATGATTCTTGAGTCTTGAAAGAAGTGTCAACGGAACTAAAGGAACTAGAAGATACCTCTTCGTCAATTTCGCGCGCCATTAAACATTTCTCATGTTCGGGTGTCTTGCCGACTAAACATAGAAGCGCCGTATCTTCTTGTGATGAATCACTCTCGTCACTGGATGATTCTTCGGATTCGCTTGCTTCTAGCGGATCACTTATCAAGGCTTTTCGTTTATCCTTCTTGAATCTCTTTTCCTTCGACTTGTATTCTTCCTGCGAAGGATTAGAAGTATTCGAATTTTTGCTTACCTTGGGGTGTGGACATTCTGCCATAAAGTGTCCAGGCTTTCTACAATTATGTTGGTCCCGAAAGGGTGGCGAGAAGTCTAGAGGGGGGTGAATAGACTTCTCTAACTTTTTCAACTTTCTTCGAAAACACACAAGGCAAATAACACTTTGGTAATTTCAACTCTAAGTAACAAGCATCAACAAGATAAACAACTTAGAGTGTGCGGCGGAATAAGTAGCGATAAAGTGTTATGCTTAATAATTGCGGTGCTCAAAGAGAGATTCTAAACATGCAACACGTTAGAAACACTTGATATGGTTCAAAGATGAAGTACGTAAAGTTTGGCTTGCATGCATACGTGGGAACTATCAAACCCAGACAGATAAAGATATGCGATAAATCGTAAACGGGTTAGTTCGCAGTTAGAATAAGCATGCATAAAATATATGAGCAGTAAGTAAATAGAGAGAGAGATTTATAGTGGTTCAGAGGTGGTGTAATCCTCCTAGTCCACTCTTCTCCTTTCACTTCAAGGAGGAAATTCACTATTCTTCGATCACCCAGATACAATAGTGAATAAGTGTCCAACAACACTTCTCCGAGTGCTTCGCACAAAGCTACACTCCTCCAAGGTTTTTCGCAAGCTCCTCTTGTTACTCCGCCTTCCCGAGTACTTCGCACCAAGCTGTGCTCCTACACCACGAGAACTACGCACAAAGCTACGTCCTCACAGGGTTTTCACAAGCTCCTCTTGTTACTCTGCCCTTCACCATGACTGCTACGCACAAAGCTACACTCAACCAGGGTTTTTCACTCTCTCTAGTTACTCCGCCCTCTTTCTACACTCAGTAGAGAAATATACAAAGAGATAAAAATTTTCTCTCACTCAGACTTGAATGTAATTCTATGAAGCTCTGTTTCCCCCTTTTTCGGCTAAAAAACTTGTATCTTTTGCTTGTATGTTTTAGCCGTTTGTTCAAGTTGTTGAACTGCTCAATCACTTGGGGTTCTTATCTCTTTGCTCTTTTGTCTTCAAGTCTGCTTGGACAATTTATAGCTAGTGAAAGCTATTTGCCCGTTGATCAACTTTCGATCTCGATCGTCCATTTTGAATTGTTGTTGATCAAAAGATATTGTCAACTTGATCTGAAATATTAGGTAGATGTCAGTTCTCCTTTTGTCAGATGATTTGAATAATTTGCCCGTTGCCGTGTCTTGAATTTTGTAGCCTCCAAAATTTGAATAAGTTCAGCGCGGCAAGCTTGATATTTCTTGTCCTTCATAAATGCTCTGACATGTCAAGTTGATCAAATAATTTATCTGCTGATTCTTGCTTGAGTATAAAATAATTTCTCCGCGAATCAGCCTTCTTCGAGCGTCTCTGGTTCCACCGTAAAAACTTGAAGTTCAGATGAAAATATATCAGTTATTTTCTCCTTCATGATCCTTGTAAAATAATATACTGGAACCTCTGTAAAAACTTCACTGTTGTTCATGGTGAGATGCTCTGTTTCGAATTTCTAGCTTGGTTCACCATACTTGTTGTGTTTTTCTATATGGTGCATGGCTTTTGTGAGACTTGTGCATTTTACTTAGTCTCCATATTCTTAGCTAGTCTCCAATCTCAGTTAGTCTCCTTTTAGTCTCCAATTAGCTAGTCTCCATTACACTTACAGCACGTTTGGTTCACGGAATGAATTTTGAGGTAATAGGAGTGCTATTCCATAAGGAATGGAATAGGCAAGGAATAGAATAGGAATTGTATTCTATTGTTTTGTTCGCGGAAGGAATAGACTTTAGGAATTATATTACAGTGTTTGGTTGATTTAAGGAATAGAAATAAAATATGTTTTAAAAGACATAAATACCCTTATAAAAATATGTGATGGTGGCGATGGTGACGGTGGTGGTGGCGGTAGGGGTGGCAGTGGTGGTGGTGGTGCTGGGGTGGTAGTGGTGGTGGTGGCGGTGGCAGTGGTGGGGGCGACGGTGGTGGTGTTGATGGCGACGGTTGTGGCAATGGTGGTGGGGGTAGCGACGGTTGAGGCGGTGGTGGCGGTGGTGCTGCTGGGTGGTGGTTCTGGTGGCGGTGGTGATGGTGGCGGCGGCGGCGATGGTGGTGACGGTGGTGATGGTGGTGGTGGCGGTGGTAGTGGTGGTGGGGGCAACGGTGGTGGTGGTGGGGGCGGTGACGGTTGTGGCGATGGTGGTGGTGGCGGCGGCGGCGGCGATGGTGGTGGTGGTGGTGGTGGCGGCGGCAACGGTGATGGTGGTGGCGGCGGCGACGACGATGGTGGTGGCGGCGGCGACGACGATAGTGGTGGCAGCGACGACGGTGGTGAAATCGGATATATGATAAAAAAAATTAGGTTAAAGAAAGGGGTAAAAAGGGAAATAGATTCTAAAATCTATTCCTGAGCGTTCAGTAATAGGCTAATACCACGGGGGGCCCTAATAATAGCTATTACCTTATTTGAGGTAATAGGCTATTACCAGGAATATTATTCCTAGTAATAGAAATGGTTACCAAACAACGGAATAGACCTATTACTGGGAATGTTATGCAATTCCCACCCTATTCCGTGAACCAAACGGGCCATTAAGCTAGTCTCTCATACGGTTTGGTATACTTTGAGCTAGTCTCCCATACGGTATACGGTCCCAATATACTTGACCTTGAGCTAGTCTCCCATACTGTCCAAGCTAGTCTCTCATACGGTTAGAGCTAGTCTCTCATACGGTCCAAGCTAGTCTCCCAAGCTTAAAAATGCTTCACTTGAGACGCGAACTTAGGATCATTTAGTATAACTCACACGCTTTCTTCCAACTCCTCTAGCATGGTTCTTGGTGATTTATCCGCAACTTAATTATGTTAAGCTATAATCCCGCTTAACATTTAAAATCAACATGTGATTTTCCAGACTTGTACATGGGTTGCATGATATGGGTGCACCATACTCCGTAGACTCAAACTGACTCAAATAGAATAAAAATGGGGACTACTTGATTTTTCAAAAATACATTCGGCTCATCAAAATTTACAATATATTCCTAACAAATTATAACACACATTTGTGTTATCTTCGACTTGTTCTTTTCTTGGTCTTCTAAATGAGCTTCCTTGTGGTGAATTCTTGAACTTGTTCTTTCGCATGAACTTTTTGAATTTCCTAACAAATAAGGAGAATTGTTCGTCAGATAAAAAATCATTATTTCCTACTGACCTTGATGTAGATGGTTGATCGGCCATTAATGCGGATGTTCGTTCATCGCGTTCTTCTTCATTTCGTGTCTTCATCTCGAACTCATACGCCTTTAGATCGCTAAAGAGTTTATCCGTAGATAATGTCCTTAGATCTCTATGATCTCGCATCGCGGTTACTTTCATATCCCAATTAAAAGGTAGTCCACGCAATACTTTGAGTGATATTTCCTTCTGGGAGATGGTTTTGCCGAGATCACTTATTTCTCCAAGAATCTTGACTAAGCGAGCTTCCATATCGGTAATACTTTCGTTAGAAAGCATTTTGAAATCTTCAAATCTTTTAATGGCGATGGTTAGCTTGTTGTCCTTTTCTTGTTCGTCGCCTTCACCGATGCTTATGAGAGTATCCCATATTTCTTTTGTCGTGGTGCACTTTCGAATTTTTGGAAAGATGGAGTCATCGACCGCTTTGAACAAAATGTCCTTGGCAATATTGTCCAAGTTATTTCACCCTCTATCTTCACTTGTCCACAGCATTTTTGGCTTTGGAACATATTGTGGAGCATTTGGATCTCGTGGGGTAGCGGTATTAGCTTCCATGATCTTGATAGGACAAATTAGTCATTTTACCTTTATTTCATGTAGTGTAGCGTTTTGTTCAAATTAGTCATTTTACCTTTATTTCGTGTAATTTAGTCCATGTACCTTAAGATTTTGAACAATTAAGGACAATATTAACATCGATAATTTTTTCCGTTAAGTTTATCCATGTGGCATTCGAACTGCCATGTCAGATTGTGCGATATGGCATAAAAGAGTATAAATCGGACAAAAATAATCTTAACAGCTCCGACCTTAGCTCAGTTGGTAGAGTGGTGGACTGTAGTTGGACTAATCTAAATTGGAAATCTTTAGGTCGCTGGTTTGATTGCGGCAGGTCGGATTGATTTTGTACAATATTAAGCTTTTTAATTTTTCCTTTGAAGAGCTAAAAAAAAAAAAAAACACGCCGTTGCCGGGGATTAAACCCAAGTCTCCCGCGTGACAGGCAAGGATACTCACCACTATACTACAACAACTCGTCCAGCAGAATAGGACAGTCACACATTACAATTTAAGTAAACCCAATCCAATGTGGCACCATGGTTCGTGTGGCGATCTAATTGCAATTGAAAATAACATTTCATAGTCGGACAAAGTACCTGTTAGGTCCCTGTAGTGTAGCGTTTTGTTCAAATTAGTCATTGTACCTTTCTTTCCTGTAATTTAGTCCATGTAGTTTAAGATTTTGAACAATTAAGGATAATATTAACACCGATAATTTTTTCCGTTAAGTTTGTCCACGTGGCATTCGAACTGCCATGTCAGATTGTGCGATATGGCATAAAAGAGTATAAATCGGACAAAAATAATGTTAACAGCTCCAACCTTAGCTCAGTTGGTAGAGTGGTGGACTGTAGTTGGACTAATCTAAATTGGAAATCTTTAGGTCGCTGGTTTGATTGTGGCAGGTCGGATTGATTTTGTACAATATTAAGCTTTTTAATTTTTCCTTTGAAGAGCTAAAAAAAAAAACACGTCCTTGCCGGGGATCAAACCCATGTCTCCCGCGTGACAGGCAGGGATACTCACCACTATACTACAATGACTCGCATAGTAGAATAGGACAGTCACACATTACTATTTAAGTAAACCCAATCCAATGTGGCACCATGGTTCGTGTGGCGATCTAATTGCAATTGAAACTAACATTTCATAGTCGGACAAAGTACCTGTTAGGTCCCTGTAGTGTAGCGTTTTGTTCAAATTAGTCATTGTACCTTTATTTCGTGTAATTTAGTCCATTTAGTTGAAGATTTTGAACAATTAAGGATAATATTAACACCGATAATTTTTTCCGTTAAGTTTGTCCACGTGGCATTCGAACTGCCATGTCAGATTGTGCGATATGGCATAAAAGAGTATAAATTGGACAAAAATAATGTTAACAGCTCCGACCTTAGCTCAATTGGTAGAGTGGTGGACTGTAGTTGGACTAATCTAAATTGGAAATCTTTAGGTCGCTGGTTTGATTGCGGCAGGTCAGATTGATTTTGTACAATATTAAGCTTTTTAATTTTTCCTTTGAAGAGCTAAAAAAAAAAAAAAACACACCGTTGCCGGGGATGAAACCCAGGTCTCCCGCGTAACAGGCGGGGATACTCACCATTATTCTACAACGACTCGCGCAACAAAATAGGACAGTCACACATTACTATTTAAGTAAACCCAATCCAATGTGGCACCATGGTTCGTGTGGCGATCTAATTGCAATTGAAACTAACATTTCATAGTCGGACAAAGTACCTGTTAGGTCCCTGTAGTGTAGCGTTTTGTTCAAATTAGTCATTGTACCTTTATTTCGTGTAATTTAGTCCATGTAGTTTAAGATTTTGAACAATTAAGGATAATATTAACACCGATAATTTTTTCCATTAAGTTTGTCCACGTGGCATTCGAACTGCCATGTCAGATTGTGCGATATGGCATAAAAGAGTATAAATCGGACAAAAATAATGTTAACAGCTCCGACCTTAGCTCAGTTGGTAGAGTGGTGGACTGTAGTTGGACTAATCTAAATTGGAAATCTTTAGGTCGCTGGTTGGATTGCGGCAGGTCGGATTGATTTTGTACAATATTAAGCTTTTTAATTTTTCCTTTGAAGAGCTAAAAAAAAAAAAACACACCGTTGCCGAGGATTGAACCCGGGTCTCCCGCATGACAAGCGAGGATACTCACCACTATACTACAACGACTCGCGCAATAGAATAGGACAGTCACACATTACTATTTAAGTAAACCCAATCCAATGTGGCACCATGGTTCGTGTGGCGATCTAATTGCAATTGAAACTAACATTTCATAGTCGGACAAAGTACCTGTTAGGTCCCTGTAGTGTAGCGTTTTTTTCAAATTAGTCATTGTACCTTTATTTCGTGTAATTTAGTCCATGTAGTTTAAGATTTAGAACAATTAAGGATAATATTAACACCGATAATTTTTTCCGTTAAGTTTGTCCACGTGGCATTCGAACTGCCATGTCAGATTGTGCGATATGGCATAAAAGAGTATAAATCGGACAAAAATAATGTTAACAGCTCCGACCTTAGCTCAGTTGGTAGAGTGGTGGACTGTAGTTAGACTAATCTAAATTGGAAATCCTTAGGTCGCTGGTTTGATTCCGTCAGGTCGGATTGATTTTGTACAATATTAATGTTGGTCCCGAAAGGGTGGCGAGAAGTCTAGAGGGGGGGGGGGGGGTGAATAGACTTCTCAAACTTTTTCAACTTCTTTTGCAAACAACACTTTGGTAACTTCAACTCTAAGTAACAAGCATGAACAAGTATATCAACTTAGAGTGTGCACAGCGGAAAATGTAACGGCAAAGTGTTATGCTTTAATTTGTAGTGCTCAAAGAGAGATTCTATACATGTATCTATCATGTTAGAAACACCTGATATAGATTAAGGATGATGTATGTAAAATTTCACTTGCATGCAAACGAGGGAACTATCAAACCCAGACAGATAAAGATACGCGATAAATCGTAACGGGTTAGTTCACAGTTGATATAAGCATGCACGAAATATAATTGAGCAGTAAGTAAATAGAGAGACAGATTTATAGTGGTTCAGAGATGGTGTAATTCTCCTAGTCCACTCTTCTCCTTTCACTTCAAGGAGGAAATTCACTATTCTTCGATCACCCAGATACAATAGTGAATTAAGTGTCCAGTGACACTTCTCCGAGTGCTTCGCACAAAGCTACACTCCACCAAGGTTTTCACAAGCTCCTCTTGTTACTCCGCCTTCCCGAGTACTTCGCACCAAGCTGTACTCCTACACCACGAGAACTACGCACAAAGTTACGCTCTCACCGGGTTTTCACAAGCTCCCCTTGTTACTCTACCCTTTACAACCGAGTGTTACGCACAAAGCTACACTCCAACTGGGTTTTTCACTCTCTCCAGTTACTCTACCCCTTTTCTACACTCAGTAGAAGATTTACAATGAGATAAAATTTTCTCTCACTCAGACTTGAATTTAATCGTGTATAGCTCAATATATTACTTCTTGGCTGATTTGAATATTGCTTGCTTTTCTCTTGCTTGTATATCTTAATTTTTCAGCCGTGCTTGTCTTCAAGTCTGCTTGGGCATTTTATAGCCAATGAAAGCTATTTGCCCGTTGATCAACTTTCGATCTTGATCGTCCATTTTGAATTGTAGTTGATCAAATAATTTTGCCAATTTGATCTACAAAGTCATTTCGCCGTCTGTTAGATGATTTAAATAATTTTGCCGTTGCTCTCCTTTAATCTGACAAAGCTTTTCCTTGGAATGGGTAGCCTCCAAATTTGAATTTCTCTGGCATGACTTTTGTTAAATTATTGATCTGATGCGCCAAGTTGATCAAATAATTTATCTGCTGATTCTTGCTTGAGTATTAAAAAGATTTCCTTCGTATATCAGCTTCTTCTTCTCCTTCGACTTCCTTCGCAGAAACAAAGCTTCAAAAGAATGTTTTTGTCTTACTATATTATCATGATGATGTCCTTTGATGATGTCATGTCCCAATAGTATATCATGTTCCACCTTATATCACTATGGATCATTTGGTTTGCTTTGCAAGGCTTCTTCCATCTCAACTAGATAACCAATTGATACATCTCAAGACTTAAAATTCTTTTGTCTTATCTCTTCACGTGGGTTTCACAAGCCATACCACACTGTGATGTCGTCATCATCCGATATAGATATATCTTACTATCATGTTATAAAAATGTTTCTTCATGATAGTTCTACCCAATATCACCTCCTGATATCTTCTTTGTAATATTACTTCCCGATATCACTACTTCATGATAGCATTTCTCTTTACACCAAAAATGCTCCTTATGGGAATTGAATTGTGGATCATCTCACATCAAGCATGCTTCAATAAGTCTTCTACCATCTTGTCCATCTCAACCTTTGATAACTTGATGCTTCATAAATGAGTTAAGCTATGATCCCGCTTTCATTTATTCTTCCTTCAAAGCTGCTTTCACGTAGACTTCATGGCAGTGGTGCACTATACTTTGTGAACCAGAACTGACTCAAATAAAATAAAATTGGGGTCTACAAAATACATTTGGCTCATCAAAACTCATACAATATATTCCTAACAATTTCCCCCTTTTTCATGATGCCGAAACTTATACCCAAGTCATTTGGCTATGTCAAATTTTGAAAAATAATCTTTTTGTCAAATTTTATTGCTACTAGCAATTTTACGGGTTTAACACATTTAAGACCTAGAGATTTTAATTTTGGACGTTCCTAAACGTATATTGAGATTAAGACGCGGGGTTGCGTATTGATTTTTATCTTTTAATTTTTCTTCCCTCTTTCAATTTTATTTTCTCAATTATACGCTTTACATGCAATTACTAAGTCCAATTAAAATCTTGAGACTTTAAAGCAATTAAGTAAACATACTAGACAAAAATAAAGAGATAAACCATATGCTAGCAATTTTTTATATTTTGTACCAAAAAGGCATAATTCGAACAAACTAGCTAATATTATGTACACCAAAAAGAATGAGGCTTCAAATTTTTACCTCTTGCCAATTAAAGCATTCACTTGTGCCCTTAACTTCTTGAAGTCTTGTTTTCCTTCCTTGAGTTGGTATGGTGCGGTGACTTGCTCGGTAACATAGTTTCCATATGCTTCTTGAATGTTGTCACCCCGCAATACTCCGGCTTGGTACCAAGCAACACATTCTTCAAAAGATCTTCCATCTACCATCTCGTTGCTTGAGTGCCCAAAGAAAGTCTCCAACTCACGTATAAGCTTCATTTTGTTCTCATCATAGAGTGATCTTGAAGGTGATAAACTTGGATAATCCGAGCTTTGAGCGGTCACAAGATAGTCCATAATCCTTCCTCTACCTCGGCCTTGAACCTTCGGTATGGGTGAGACTCCTCTCGGTGCTCCTGGAGGTCGAACAAGCTCAACTAGTGGCCGTTGTGAAGATGGTCCAATCAAATGATTTACCAAATGGCTTGGGGCTCCTCTAGCTCTTTCCCCCTTTTCGGCAGCATCAACAAAGCTTTGAAAACTCGCCGAAGCTTTGTCTTGGCTCTATTGGACTCCAATTAAAAGATCATTGTTCACGCCAGTTTGGTGTAGCAGAGCTTTCAATTGATTCTCCACCAACCGTAGCCTCGATTCACAATTCGTTCCCTTCTTTCTAAGTCAAGGAACATCTTCAAGACTTCCTTATTATGCTCTTGCATTATGGCCATATCGCCTTGCATTGATCCTTGTCCAAGTAACAAGGATTCGGCCCTTTCATAAATTTCCTTGTGAAAGTCATCTAATTTGGTATCAACATTACCAAATTGATTGTGGACTTTCTCAAATTCTTGAAAAACATCTCCTCTCAATTCTTGAATTTCCCTACGTACATCTCCAACAATACTATCTCTTATAGCATTAATATCAATAGAATGATAATGTACCTCCTTGTGTGACTCATGTGGATGTCTCGGCATGGACGAATCAACCCGCTCCGGTGCTTCCACGTATGGTGTATCCTCAAGACACAAGGGCTCATCAAGAGTAGGGTCCATTGGTTCGGTAGTGGCAATATTAACCGGCTCGGCACGACTTAAAGGCAAAGGTGACACTTCAATTTGCAACACATTCTCTTGTGCATCCATTCGGCTTTCATGCTCCCTTAAATCACCAATATTTTCTTCAATTACCAAAGTTGTAGGATTAATTGAGGCTTGGGCATTCTCCAAATTTTCATTCACCAAATTTGTCACATCCGTAGCCGTGTCAGGAGAAATAGCATCAAAACTAAGATTATCCTCCCCAATATTCGAAGGAAATGGATCCAATTCTTGTAAGCTTCCACCTTCGGTCTCCTTCATATGTGATGCTTCTCCTGGTGTACCGTGCACTTCTTCTCTTGAAATAACCAAGGCTCGGGCAATATCATCTCGAGCAAATCCATCAATTGTCTCAACGGCAACTTCGGGAACCTCTTGTGCCACTTTCTTGGCCCGACTATTGGCAACTCTCTTGATAAAACATTCATTTATTACCGATAGCCTTGTCGCGGTAGCAAGATTTCTTGTGCCAATCCATGTTAGAGAAAATTCCTCTAACTCAAGAGTGTTTGGTCCTATTGTTGTAGCAACCAAATTGTGATCACCCGATCTCCAATTCCTCCAAAATTTCACACGTTCAAACTCCTTTAACAACTCACTATCCGCCCCATATGTTGGAATGTCATCTATACTCCCAACCTTGCTTGGAATTCTTACTCCTTCTTCATTCGGGTTTGAGGGGTGGATTATGGGTGTGGGTAGGGTTACAAAAGGATGGCTACAAGCATCATCACTAGCCCTCCCGTGAGTGTTTGATTCCCCGTGACTAGATGCTCGGATAGAAAGAGTCTTTTTGGTTAAGGAAAGGGTTGATGGGTTTGCCGGTTTTCGTTTTCGGGTATTTGCTTGTGAGGGATCAACCGGGTTTGGGGTTCTAAAGAAGTAATTTTGGTTTTGTATGGGTTTTGACTTGGATAGGGTAACACCTTTAGATTTCAAAAACTCCCCAACAACAAAACCATATCCAATATCATTTGGAAACCATCCATTCACCAACGGTTTTGCTAGCCTAATTTGATCAACCATTCGGCCATACACAAACATACCCCAATCTACGGCAACATTTTTCACAATAGCATGCATCAATGGCAAATTTTTCTTTGTGAAATAATTTCTACTAGAATATTTGCACTCAATAGTCTTATGCACAATATCTAGTAGCATTCCAAATTCGTGCTTCAACATCACCTTATTTCCATTATTACACGCCGCGACTTGAGCGGTTTCGTGTCTTATTTCACTCCAAAACTCATTCAAGTCAAAACCATGATCTTCTACTTTCAACATTTTCTCCTCCAATCCAAATTTAGTTCGAACATCATTTAACCCAATTGACAACACAACTCCTCTAACAGTAGATTTTATAACACCATTTTCGACATATGCATTTTTATAAAATTCTACTACTTCATTAAGATAAAATCCATCATACTTGTACGAGCAAAAATTCAATAACCCACAATTCTTCAAGACCAATATGCTATAAAAGATAATTATGTGATATATCATCATCGTAACTATAACTGCTTACACTTTAAATTCAAGAGCACAAGATTTAATAATGACTAAGTCATAATATATACAGAATATTAATAATTTTGTGTGCAGAAAAGCATGTAGCTAATTATCTCTTAGTTATGTCAATCCTCATGTTGTGCACACTAAAGAGAACGAACCAAAAGATGAAATATAATGTAGTGATGACGCATGAAAATATTTCTAACACCCTATTAAAAGAATTAACACATACACATGTATTAAAGAAATAATACTTAGCTCAGAGTTCGACAGACTTGAAGTGGATCATCATCTTAATCGCTTACTGGCGGTAGTTCAGACCGGTGAGAGGTTCGAGCTTGGCGAGGTCAGAGGAGGTTTAGATCCGAAGGTCGACATGATAACTTAAGCACATATATTTGCTTTTAACTGTTGGAAAATTGGTCAGAATATGTCATAGATCTAGGCTACTGTTTATATAGGCTGAGTATAGAAGAAATCCTGAATCAATCGGTGACGTGCGCAAGACACTACCTTAAAAGCAAATATTGCCCGGAGATGGTAACAGTCTTACCGGTTGCTTTCGACCAGTTAACACCGAAGCTTAGGATTGCAGAAGAGAAGAAGAGAAGAATGTATTGAGCGTTTAGAGCTCAGGAGGAGCAGGGTATTTATAGCTATAGAATTACTTGCTCCTCCTCTCTTAGCCATTCAATTTCCACTAAAATAGGGGAGTGGTGGAGAGGACCACATTTGTAGGAGTTAAACCTCACTCCACAATTTATTGTGGATGGAAATAATCCACACTTATTTGAGTGTTATTCCCAACAAATCTGAGGCTGTGATTGGGGCTGGGGAGAGGTCACGATCCTTCCCTGATGCTCTGTTCGTTGATCGGCGACTTCGGGGTTCCTCGCAGGCTCGATGATTTTCGGCGATCAAACATTTCCAATTAGGGAGTTGGTGGTGGCGTTGGCCATGGAGTTGATCCCTCAAACTGGAAAGGAACAATTCCGGTAAACGGAGACTCCGGTAGCAGCACAACCAACAACCACCCACATGCCCATCAAGAGCTAAGTACCCTATATTACGTATATACTGCTGCTATGTTCATATATGTATGTTTAAATGGGCACATTATTCTCTACTTACTAAACATGAATCTTCAATAGCCTTGCATGCATACATGATTTTATTCGTCGCTACTGTGTCAACTTGTTTGGCTCTAGAATTGTCATATGCTTGATACTACTTGTAATTGCAGTTTGGAGGCTTTCATGTTAAATTGGCCGGCAACTTAATGATTAAATCAGTTACTCTGTTTTTAGCTCTCTAGCTCTCTTCATGTGGGTTATTTAGCTAGATTGTATTTTATTTGCTGTGAATGGCCCTCCGGTGGGAAGAACAATGGACGTTTTTTTTGTGGTTCTTGGCAAGAACCGGGAGAGGCATAGGTCCAAGATGTCTCACACTTGGGACACATGTTGCTCATGTCTTCAAGGAATGTCGACCCTGCCGTGATCCTCTGAGTTAATATGCTCAATCGTCGGTGAACGGTATTTCTAGTAAATTCTTAATATTATTGAAGTATATTTGCGGATAATCTATTTACCTTTTTCTAGTTTGGTGTCTGGGTACAAGTGGTTTTATTTGCTTTCTGAGTTCTGAATTCTGATAATAAGAAAGTGAACCATTAAGGGATAGTTTCCTTGACATTACCAGCTTTTGTTTGTCCTGTAATGCCTTCATGATTTAGTGGTCCTACGTATGTGCATGAGTGGGTACCTTAGTACATATATCATTACTCAATTATTCGATTGCTACGAGTAATGTCGTACCATTCTACGAAATGCATTTGTGCCACTAATTTCCATATTGATAATCGTGAATCAATCCGGGTATACTTTAAGAATTGCTAAAAACTGGCCATTCTGATTTGCGAGGAGCACATAATATTCGTGATGGTGTCAAACCCAACATATGAAAGGCACATTGCCCGGTATTCATTTATATGATTTTGAATATATGCTACTTGTTGAAAATGCCTTTGATGGTGTCAAACTGTGATTTATTTGATGTGTCATGAATATTGAGATGTATCTCACACTTTATACATGAAGTTATAGGTTGTTTTCAGATATAGCTTTGCCCGGAAGGCAAATCCTTAGTGTTGCCCAGAAGGTAAACCAGAGCAATTATACTAAGTGTTTTGAATATCATTGTTTTTTATAAGAAAAAAAAAAAAAAAAAAAAAAAAAAAAAAAAAAAAAAAAACTTAGTTGGAATAAACTCGCTGAGTTTTAAATCTTCCATACACGACAATGGTTTTGGCCATGATTGGGCTACTTTCTAATAAGGTCCGGAAGACCTCAAATGGGATTGATCTTTAAGGTGCCTAATGACTCATGAGTGAAGTTTGCATTTTCTATTTCTAATGCTATATACAAAAGTCAAAAATTGACTCACATCATGCTGGTTTGCCTGAAGCAAACAAATTGTGAATATTTTTTTTTTACACATAGTAATCACTGCCTGAAAATTCTGACCGGGGCAGTTTGAAAATTAAATTCGTGAAAAATACTTGTTGAACTCCTTTTGGCATGAAATTTTTTTGGAGAACCTAGACTCGTGATATTTGATGTCTGTAAAAATATTTTGTTAAAAATATGTTTTGGTTATTCCAGAAAAAGAAATTGTAAAGTCTTGGCAGTGTGCTGCCAGGCCAATTATTTTTCTGCCTGGAGTAATGTTGTGAAAAATTTCAGAAAAAATACTTCCACACATTGGATTGACATGAAAATTTTTATGTACGTTCTAGACTTTCTGAACTACATACTTGCAAAATTTTGTGTCAAAATGTGTTACCGTTTTTCCCCAGAAAATTCTGCAATCCAGGTCAAAATTCTGAAATTTTTCTGCCGTTTTCTGCTTGTATATCTTGCTATTTTGTGATGTTTTCATGCTGATATGAAACCATGAAATAAAATAAGAGCTTGCTTGGAAAAGTGCTATTTTGACTCCCCGAACTAGGAATGAATGGGCCCTGCAGCGAACATGTGCTCATTATTCTTCGGCGAACGGTACTTCTCTCATTTTTCTAATTTATGAATTAATAAACAATATCTCTTGTCATGTCATGCCTTGTTTGTACCAAACATGATACTCTTTATTTAATGGATATGCATGACTCAATTGAGAGTTTGGTGTCCAAGACATAAGGGACAACTATATCACATGCTATTGCATACTTCTCTTTAATTGACAACTTTTAGCATATAATCTCTTGATTATGTTCACATAAGAGATTTTGTTATTTATCTTGTTGGCAATTTATGATTTGCTATAGGCCATAGCTATTGAAATTCATCACACAACTTATAAGTGAGGCAATAACATGAATTCTCAATATGGTTAGGTTGCACCTGTCGTTGCTAAACCTTAGCTTGCATGTGATAATAGTTAAAGGCTATCACATGTTTACAGTGCTAGTTTATGCTATAGAAATTTTTTGACATGAGATTTGGGCATATGATATTTAAATTTATAGCCCTCATTGTTTTGTATATTTATTTGCCCAGAAGGTAGATTAAGGATTTTAATTCTCTAAGTCATCTTTAGGATGAACCTTGACAATGAATTCTTGACAAAAAATGGTCAACCTATCCCATCTTTCCCCGAAGGATTGCTTGACGTTACTATGAGTCAAGTCTTTTTTTACTAAGTCTAACTCACTGCATATCACAAATCAATCCCTCAAGGATTGCTATACCCTCTTTTTCACCTAGTACGTGGTTTCAGAAGTAACATTTCCCTATCTGTGTTATTTTATTTGCGCAGTCTATTTTATATCACCACCACAACGTACCTCTAAAAACGCTATCAAAGAAACCTCCGTCTATTGATTAAATACAGAAAGCCCATGATAGGGGGTCAATACATATAATTGGGTACGTTGACTGCTTTCCTAATGAAGATTGTTTCTCGGCATTAGGGGGAGATAATATATTACTCCGTAGCTTTTTGGAATGCCAAGAAATTTCATAAGAATAAAAACATCTTCATTATTTAAATCAATGTACTAGTTAGATTGAACTGGAAGTTCAAAAGATAATCTATTTGCGATATTAGCAAATAATCTGCCAAATACATCTATTGATCATACCAATCATAAAAGAGTGACTAGGTTCCATGTACCTTCCCCAACATGGACCAAATATATCTACCGATATTCCTTGACGCCAGAAGTGTAGGAGATCTATCGATGAAAAAGATATGAATCATAATACTAGATCTAGTAAAGAAACATTGTCACTCTTGAAATAAATTTGAACAATTATGTCCTGCAGACATTCGTCCAGATGTCGAAAAACCCTAGTAAAATTTATTGGTGCACCAAACAAACACAATACAAGGGATGCGGAACGACCAGATCAAAATATCTTTGGGAAATATCTACAATCTGGTTGTTTTAGAAATTTCCATTACTTTTACAAATATGGGAGTTTTACAAAAAGGTTATAGTTGTCGACAACACAATTGCCATTACAAATTGCTCGTTATATGATAATCTGGATCCAGAGTTAGGCACCGGAAGTGTCATGACTATTTAATATATAAAGGAACAATTAAGGCATAGCTCGACTCGCTAAAATGAATAAATTCTCTTTATGACAATACACCATTAAGCGTTAACCCTGAAGGTTACAAATGGGTGCGTGCATGAAAGAGAAGTAAGAATAACAAGGTGATGAAGCGAGTTTGTAGCCTATGGGTTCACGCAGAGACCCTTAATTGATTTTCATAAAAAATACTCTCCCACAGTAAATGGCATTAAGTTCCACTACATAATACAATTGGCAGAATACTAAATTTAGATATGCAGTTAAATTTATTTTGAGAAATCCCTGATGGATTTATAATTCCCGAAATGAGAATTTATGTATCATTATTTACTCTTTAAAGGGTTGCGAATGGAGTTAATATCCTCATTGAAGGAATACTATGTACCATTGTGTGCTTGATAAAGGGTTGATAATGAACTTATTTATTATTTATTATCTCAGTCAAGATTGATGGTGTAAACATCAATGAAATATATAAAGAGCTTGATAATGTCAGTTCATGTTTAAAGACTGACACTTTTTGAAATAAAAAGCTTTTGAAAGCTATAAGTATTATCTCGACTTGAAGATCGAGTTTTTCTTTGAAGATTTTTTTATATATATACACCAGTCAGCCTACATCTAAAAATGCTTTTTCACATGTCTATATGCATATAAGTGTCATATTTTTATCAAACTAAAGGTTGCCTAATAATCTCTTGAAGCAGATAAGGAACCTTTTTGGACTCGAAGTCCCTTACTTCATTATCGTTGGAGCACCATTATAGAACCAGAAGTTCCATAATCGCAACATATTTGCGATGAAATTGCTAGCAAAATCTAGTGCTACCCCTACAAATGAAGTACTTGAATAATGATTAACATATCCTCCGGTATCTTCGAGATACAAAGACATGACATTTATGTAAGAAACCATGATACGATTTTAATAGGCTACTTGGGTACTAGCTGTTTTGTTTGATCCCCGCAATGCCAAGTCCAAACTGGTTATACAATGAATTTCCCTAAATATTCAAAATGAGGACAAAAACACTTGTGTTGCACAAATGTTATATGAGCTATAGAAGAGCCATAAGACTATTGTACACTACTCTAGTGACAATCCAGAAGATTTGTCTAGTCCATCTCTTCAAATTTTGAAATATATGTAGAACTTGAAGATTGTTATCTTTGGGGGGAGACAGGAAGTATATTTACTTGAATCAATCCGGAAGATTGAACGTAAAATTCTGAAGATTAAGTCATAAAAGACTAACAGTTGCGCACTATTTGCAACACAACGGGAAGTACATTTACTTGAATCAATCCGGAAGATTGAACGTAAAATCCTGAAGATTAAGTCATAAAAGACTAACAGTTGCGCACTATTTGCAACACATAAATACATAAATATCATGTACTCTTTTCCTCACTAGTTTTCTCCCATTGGGTTTTCTAGTGTGGTTTTTAACGAGGCATGAGTATGATATAGTAATGACAATGGACATAAATATCATGTACTCTTTTCCTCACTAGTTTTCTCCCATTGGGTTTTCTAGTGTGGTTTTTAACGAGGCATGAGTATGATATAGTAATGGCAATGGAGAAAAGTTGCAAAATAATTGCTTAAATGGACAAACCCCAAAATCCTGAAGATTATGCAGTTTGCGCCCTGAAGGCTTATGGTTGTACTATTTTTCCCTTAACTAAGTTTTTCCCACAGGGTTTTCTTAAGTTAAGGTTTTTAATGAGGCGACCAAATACAATATATGCTTTTACATATATCATGTACTCTTTTCTTCAACTAGGTTTTTCCCACGTGGTTTTCCTAGTGAAGTTTTTAACGAGGCATGAATATATACATATATACTCTTTTGTCTAGGTTTTTCCCACAGGGTTTTCCTAGCAAGTTTTTATCGAAGCAAGATTGTGGACAAATAATGTCCAAGGGGGAGTGTTATAAACAAATCATCATGGTGGACATTATTATCCAATTGTAACCGTTGTAACAGTTTTTCACATTTATGTGTATTCATTATTCATTATTATCTTTATATTGTATATAGAGATATATATTGTTGTAATGGTAAATGGTGAAAGGTGATCAGTCTTCCCTCTCTATTCTCTGTCTAATTCTCTGTCTAATTCTCTGTCTAATTTAGTTTAACATTTATAACATTTCCCCTTAGCCATTATTGACCTATACTCGTTAAAACCTCATTAAAAAAGCACTGTGAAAAAAATTCAATCGAGGAAAAGACTACATGATGCATGTAAAATCACATGATGCATGTAAAATCATGTATTGCACTGGTTGCCTCATTTAAAACCTTAACTTAAGAAAACTCAGCGGGACAAAACACTTAGCTAAGAGAAAAAAATAGTACAACCATAAGTTTTCAAGGCATAATCTTCAAGATTATCCACTCAAATACATCAAGAGTTTATCTCCCCCCTAAAGACAACAATCTTCCAGACCCATCCATCGAAAATTTATATACATATTTCCAAAAATGAGTGTAGAAAGGGGATTTTGTGAACAAATCTTGAGTTCATGTGGGTTAAATTTTGACACTATATATACTTTGTCAAATATTGATAGACATACACATTTATTATTTGTGCAACACAATCTTTATCGTCCTCATATAGGACATTGATGGTAAAATTATAGCATAACCAGCTTAGGACTTGACATTATGAGGATAAAAAAAAATAGTTAGTATCGAAATAGCCCATCAAGAACATATATTAGTTTCACATATGAATGACAAAATCTTTTGTAACTCGAAGATACTGGAGGATATGTTAAACACTATTCTAATAATATTTTATTGTAGGAGAAGCTCTAAATGTTGATAGCAATTTCATAGCAAATAACAGGCCTATTGTGATGATAGAACTTCTGGTCATAAAGTAGTGCTCCAATGACAAATACGTAATGGACTTCTAGTCTCAACACATCATTATTATCCTCTTTGAGCCCAAAAATGATTCACTATCTACTCCGATCCAAATGATTGGAAACCACTAGTGTGATAAGTAAATGGTACTTATCCATATAAAACGCGTCAAGAGCATTTTTCAATATAATCTAACTGGTGTATAAAATTCCTTCAAAGAGATACTCGATCTACAGGTCGAGATTATACTTGGTTTTCCAAGTCTTTGATTTCAAAACTCAGTCTTTAGGCATTTGCCAATATCATGAAGCATTTTATGTATAGCAATAATCGTTATGCAATCAGCATGGACTAAGATGACAAATAAACAAATAAATAACTCCATTAGTAACTCTTTAATGAACAAATAATGACATATATTATTTGCATGTCTCTTCTTTAGGAGGAAAAACACTCAGTCAAAAATCTTTGTAATTCAATGATATACATGTTGCAACTATGATTATTCTCTCATTTCAAGAACTTTAAATCCATCAAAGACTTTTCCAAATGCATATTAGCTTCATATTAAAATTTGTTATTCACTGTCAATGATGTTAAAGTAGCGGAACTCAATGTCATCCATTGTGGGAGAGAATATTTGATAAAAACCAATTCTGGGTCTACATAAACCCTTGAGCTACTAGTATCGCTTTATATCACACCACCTCATTATCTGTATTTCTCTTTTGTACAAATATCCATTTGTAACCTTTAGGGTTAACATTGAATGGTGTATGTGTTACAAAGATTATACATTTTTAGCGAGCTGAGCTATGCCTTAATTGCTCATTTATATATTAATCAGTTAGCTAGGGCGCTTCTGGTGCGTAACTCTAGATCCAGAATGTTATATAATGTGAGCAATTTTGAGGGCAATTATGTCGACAACTATAATATTTTCATAAATTTCTCATACATATATATAAAAGTTCATGGCAATTTCTAAGTCAACCAAATTCTAGTCATTTCCCAAAGATATTTATATATGGTCGTTCTGCAACCCTAGTACTGTGATTTTTTAATGCACCTATAAATTTACTGCGGCCTTCTAGACAAGTGTCTTCAGGGCATAACTCTCCAAGAGATTTCAAGCAAGAGTGACAAACTTTACTTGATTTAGTTCTCTGCGGATTCTTATTTTTACACAGATAGGTCTCCCACACTTCTGGCATATATATATATATATATATATATATATATATATATATATATATATATATATATATATATATATGTGTGTGTGTGTGTGTGTGTGTGTGTGTGTGTGTGTGTGTGTGTGTGTGGTCCAATTTGGGGAATATATATGAGACCCAATCACTCATTTCTGATCAGTATGATTAATTGATATATTTGGCAGATTATTTGCTAAAAGTTGCAAATTGATTATCTTATGAACTTCTAGTTCAGTATAACTAGAATGTGGATTTAAATATTGAAAATCTTTTCATTCCATGAAATTTCTCGGCATTCTTTTAAATATGGGCTCATATCTCTCCATAGTGTTAATTTCGTAACTGCAAATATTATTTCGATAATAAATATGACCGTTTCAAACGTTATAATTTGATTATTAAATTGGATTTATGTGTCATTGATTAATGTTATTAACTCCTCTTTCTCCTATAAAACTTGTTGTTGGTAGATTGTTTTTGCGGTTGGTTCAACTCTTAAAATCTTTGAATTAATTGGTTGTCTCTCAACTCTCAACTCTTTGACTACGAGAAAATTTCAACCAATAATTCCGTAAATTTGTACGGAGTGCTCAACTTTGTTCTAGTTCGTCGGACTTTACTACTTTAGGGTTGGGTGCTCAAACACTAAAGTCGTAATCCGATTTATCCTGTTAGAATGACGCTACAACACTCCTAGCACCCTCGGGAGGTAACGAATATAATCGATTTTAAAGAAAGTGAGTATCACACAACTCGGATTTCTTCTCCTTTTTCTTTCTTATATCGGGTTAAAATCTCAGATTTTGGAAATCCTTTCTCGATTTTATTTATTTTAGGGAAAATAACACTTTTCCCCCCCTGAATTATATGTATATAACACATTTTCCCCCCTGGATTGTTCATATAAGCATATTAGCCCCCTCAATTATTTTAAAAGTAGTGGCTCCCCCCTCCCCCTCCCCCTCCCCCCCCCCCCCCCCCCCCGATATATTAAATTGACATTTCTACCCCTAAAGTAAACATTTTATTTATTTTTCTTCTCCAACAAATTATTGCTTATACGTAGAGATGACCACGGTTCGGTTCGAACTGAACCAGACACTATACCAATCGAATTGAAAGTTTCTGGTCATGATTCAGATCTAGAACCCAATATTTGGATTTCAATTTATTAAAATCATGAATCGAAAAAATTGGATCCTGAACCGTGAACCGGCGGTTCGAATTAGAACAACTACTAGCATTAGTTTAAAATTAGAATTATAATATTTACAAATAGTGTATGTTCTTTTTTACATTTATTCTGATTCTCACATATAAGTATATATGACCGCGATTAGGTTTTGATTTTGAACCGCCGGTTCACGGTTTTGGATCCAGTTTTAATTGTTGGTTCAAAATTTATTTTAAAATTTTATTTTTTATTTTAAAATAGTCTAAATTCAACAATAAATGTATTTTATTTTTTTTTATTCAGTTCAGAACATGAACCGGTCATTCCGGTTCGCGATTTTAATAAACTCTAAATATCCGGTTTTGATTCTAAATTGTAATCGGAATATTTCAGTTTGGTTGCTATAGTGTTTGTTCGGTTTGAACCAAATTGTGGTCATAATTTGTTGGAGAAGAAAAATAAATGGAATATTTATTATAAGGGTAAATATGTCCATTTAACATTTCAGGGGGAAAAACTGCCACTTGAATAATTCACGGGGGAAAAATGCTATAAGTATATAACTCAAAGGGAAAAAGTGCTAGTTTCGTACTAGTTTTGTTGGGATTATTTTTCCATAAAATAACTCTCTATTTTCGTTTATATATATATATATATATATATATATATATATATATATATATATATATATATATATATATATATATATATATATATATATATATATATATATATAAGTGTATTTAAATGAGGACAACTATATTATAGAAGACCGTGAGGACAGATATAATTTTGTGCCATTAGTTTGTATGTCCTATGCATGGCCGAATGTAGCCGTGTGCCATAATTTGTATGTCGTGTGCTAGTGTGCCATTGTGTATTAAATTATGTGCAAGATACTAATTTGTCGTGTGCCCATTAATTGTGCGCACAGTCCTCTCTATATTGTTGTCCTCATGTGAACGCAACATACATACATACATATATATATATACATACATATATATATATATATATATATATATATATATATATATATATATATATGTATAATATAATATCAGTAAGTAAGCTTATACAAGATGATTGTTGCAAACTAACATTCATGCCGGAAGAAGATTGGTTTAGCTAGACATGAAAGTGGTCTCTACGTTTTGATGAAGCCTCTACCTGGTACACCTCACAATAGCTTTGATGTCCAATGTAATAGTGGTGAATTGTGGCACCAAAGATTGGGGCATTTTCCCATTAATAAACTACATCTTTTGAAAGATATCACTGTCTCTAACACTAAACATGCAGCTTGTGATGCTTGTCATCTAGCTAAACAGAAAAGGTCCCTTTCCCATTAGGCATTACTTCCTCAAATACTTGTTTTGAGTTATTGCACATTGACATATGGGGGCCATTCCCGGTGTGTTCGTTGAAGGGAGAACGTTACTCCTTAACAATGGTGGATGATTACTCTAGGTTCACGTGGATACATCTAATAAGAAGCAAATCTGAAACTAGACAGATCATAAGAAAGTTTCATGACATGGTTTTTACACAATTTGGAGTTCTAATCAAGACCATCCGAACTGATAATGGTCTGGAATTTAACATGGCTGATTTCTTTGAAGAGAAGGGCATTATCATCCAAAAGTCTTGTGCATACACTCTAAGCATATAAATCACGTAGGAACTTAAATATGTGACAGGATCTTTATTTAAGTACTAAGTACTAACCTCCAGCCATAGCTTCCGATTGATGAAGGTTGTATAGACACGGGACTACTGCGGCAGAGTAACAGTATATGTTTCTCTCACTTTCTCAACCCTCTCTGGATGGTGTATGAGGAATGAATGTTAAGCAGTAAGAGGACTATTAAGGGCTCTTTATATAATAACCATATGCCATCAATATGGTAACTGAATCCCTTCCTAATCACACTCCTTATCTTTTACAATCAATCATTACCTTAATTGATAGGAGTATGTATGGAAGAATTGCACCATATAACATATTACCTTAATTATTATAAAGTTGACTTAATATTATAATAATGTAATTAGGAAAATGTTACATTCTCCCACTTGGTGCAAACTCCATAACCCAAAAACAGAAAAACACCGACCATAGTGATATGTCCTCCTTAAATCGAGTAGCATCCATTATGATCAAATGTAAACCGCCCTTGAGCACTTAATTTAGGAAATAAAAACTTCATGAAACAAACCCTACGTTTATTTCAAGTCCAATTGAAGTACATTATCTCAACAAAATAAAGGTGTACACACTTAATGAGATGAATGTCAAAATGCAGAAGAATTTCATTAAAACTGAATACTGAATGTATATATACAAATTACAAAGTGGGCAAAAGTCTCATTTTCTTAACAAGATCCTTGAATTTAACTGAAGGCATGCCTTTGGTCAAGGGATCTGCTAACATCAACTCAGTAGTAATGGCTAAGAACTTGATGTCGAGGTGCTTAATTCGACTCCCACTTTTTTCTTAGCCAGGAAGACTGTAGATGAGTTGTTACAATAGACTTTCAGTAGCTTAGATATAGAGTCCATAACTCTAAGCCCAAAGATGAAATTCTTGAGCCACACACCTTATGAAGTGGCCTCGTAACAGGAAACGAACTCGGCTTCCATGGTAGAAGTAGTTATTAAAGACTGTTTAACACTTCTCCATGAGATAGCCCCACCGGCCATAATAAAAAATGTACCCTAAAGTTGATCTTCGAGAATCAACATAGCCAGCGAAGTCCGTATCAGAATAACCGACAACATCTAGGATGTCCGTCTGCCTAAACCCAAGCACGTGACTCTTAGTTCCTTTTAGATACCTCAAAACTCTCTTCAAGAGAAATTGTTTCACATAAGAAACATCTCATTGTCATTGGTGGCAAGCAAAATGTCATCCACATATAAAACAAGAAAGCATATTTTACTCCCACTCACCTTCCGGTATATACAATGGTCAAGAGGATTTTCAACAAAACCAAATGAAGAAATAACCCCATCGAACTTGATATACCATTGATGGGAAGCTTGTTTTAGACTGTATATAGATTCTTAAGCTTACAAACTAAATTCTCACCACCCCTAGAAGAGAAACCTATAAACTTCTTCTTCTAGATCACCATTAGGAAACACAGTTTTCACATCTATTTGTTGGAACTCAAAATGTGCAACTAATTCTAAAATGACTCGGAGTGAATCTTTCGTTAATACAAGGGAGAACATTTCCTTGAAATTGATTCCTTCCTTTTGAGTAAATCCCTTCACAACAAGTCGGGCCTTGTATCTATCAATATTGCCTAATGAATCTCTTTTAGTTTTAAAAACCAATTTACAGACCATAAGGCAATTCAACAAGTTCCCGAACCCTATTGCACTTCATGGAATTTATTTCATGGCTTTATACCATAAGTCGGATTGGGCTCATTTAGTGGCTTGAGAAAACATCTTAGGATCATTTTCGACTCCAATGTCAGATTCTTGTAGATACGAAACGTAATAACTAGGTACTGTTGATCTTTTCAACCGAGTAGACCATCTTAATGTTGAACCTCCATCACCTTGCAAAGGTTGTGGTGCAACTACCTCTTCAAGAACTGGGGGCAGTCCTTGGATTGGTTCAGTCTGTATCGGGGTTCAGAATTTTGTAAATCCGGAATTGGTTCAACCATAAGTTTAGAATCTAGTTCAGGAAATTGCTATAAGTCCTGAAGTGATTCTTCCAAAGGTTGAGTCTCAACAGTTTGTGGAATCTTAACAGTAGGTTGTATAATCGCAAGTGGGACCGAAGGAACATTGCGTACAATTACAACCCCATTAGATGACGTAGAAGGTTGAGAGCCATTATGATCGAATGAAGGAACTAAGTCCTTTAATCAATCTCTCCCACTGATCAAGTCATCTTCAAGAAACTTAGCGTCCCTTGATTCCAGTATCCTAGTAGTATGAGATGGACAATAAAACCGATAACCCTTAGAAGATTGTGCATATCCAATAAAGAAAGCACTAATAGTCCTTGGGTCAAGCTTCTTTTCGTGCGGGTTATATATCCTCCCCTCAGACGGACATCCCTAAATACGCATATGTTGCAAACTCGGTTTCCAACCTTTGAAGAACTCAAATGGTATCTTAAGGACAACCTTGGTTGGAAAACGGTTTAATATATACGTTTCCGTCTTAAGTGTTTCACCCCGCAACGATTTTGGAAGGCAAGATTTACTTTGCATAATCCACACCATATTCAAAGGGTCCAGTTCCTTCATCCAGCAACACCGTTTTAGTCCGAAGACCCAGGCATGGTGTATTGGGAAATAATCCCGTGCTCTTGAAGAAACTTTACAAAGGGACCTGGTGTTTGTCCATTTTCAGTGTATCTACCATAGTATTCACCACCCACATCAAATCAAACTATTTGTATTTTCTTGTTACATTGGATTTAACTTCAGCCTTAAATAATTTAAAGGCATCCAATGTTTCATGCTTATTATGAAGAAAATAAACATAGGTAGATCTTGATAAATCATTAATGATGGTGATGAAATATTTGTGAATGAATTTTCGTTAATACTACATCGTTTGGTTCCGTTTTGAACATGTAAAGAATTATGATTTAAATCATTCTTTAAGTTAAGACGATAGAGACCATCAGACAATGTACCATCACAAACACAAGTAGAATTATTGAATATTTTGAAATACTTGTGATTAAATTCGAATGTAAATCCAAAAGGGTACAAGTCTTGAAACTGAAATTAAATTCCTCGAAAACTAGGAACATAAAAGGTCTCATCTAATGTCAAAACAAAACATTATTCAAAAACTAAGTTGCAAATTTCAACAGCTTCAACAAGTGATGCAATCTTGTTTCCAGATAAGATGCTTCACTCAGTTCCCGTCGGCTGCCTTAGATTCTGCATGTTCTGCAAAGAATTTGCAATGTGGATTGGTGAACCAGAATCAATCCATCAAGAATTAGTATTAACATCTGACATATTAGATTAAGAATATATAAAGAAGGGGAAATATTACCCTTATCAGACATCCACTTCTTGAATTTGGTACAATCTTTCTTCATGTGTACTTTCTTTTTACAGAAGAAACACTTTTGTACCTTCTTAATATCAGCTTTTGGGGTCAATTTCCCCTTTGCTTTTGCAGTGAATCCCTTGGGGTTCCCAGATTTTCCTTTAGGGTTTGTTGTGGCCAACATTGCGCTCTCCCCAACCTCTTCAATAAGCCTATGTTCCTCTTGTGCACACATGGTTATCAAGTCATTGATAAACCATTTGTCCTTATGTGTGTTATAGGAGATCTTAAAAGGGCTATAGTGTTGAGGGAGGGTGTTAAGTGCAAAGTGCACAACAAAGGTATCTGGCAAAATTATGTCCAACTTATTCAGTTGAGCCGCAATATCCCTTACTTGCATGATGTGTTTGCGCGTGCCCTTAATAGTGGAAAGACGAAGACCAACAAACTTCATGATTAGAGTACTTGCCAAAGATTTATTGGATGTAGCAAATTGGTCATCAATAGCTTTGAACAAGGGTTCGACTTTATCACAATGGTCAATTGACCCACGAATGCTTCTTGGGATTCGTGTCTTAATGAAATACACACACAACCGATTATATCTAATCCATTGTGAATGAAATTTCTTGTCAGCCTCAGAGCTATCATTAGTGATAGGAGCAGGCTCTTTATTGTGAATAGCGAAATCCATCTCTAACAACCCTAAGTGTAGGAGAACAGCGTCTTTCCACTCTTGGTGATTATCATCGCTTAGCATAGGAACGTCAATCATTATTGTCTTTTGAGTTGAGATTTGAGGTTCTGTAAAGTATAATAAAAGCTTGGTTAGATTTTTCCGAGGCACAAAGATAGAGAAAGACTGAAGTGCATATTATTACCAATGTAAGTTATGCAAGAGATAGACTTGAATGCCATAAAAATTGCCTGTGGGCTAAATTTTTACGCAAAATAAATCTATCATGGCTGAATAGTGGAAACGGAATGGGTACGGATTTTGATTTGGTTTTTCCACCCTTAATGATAAAACTACCAAACTATATGCCGATTCATAATCCCTGTGGGCAAATTTTGATCATAGTTTAGTATTTAATCCTAATTCATCCTACAAATACAACAAAATTGCCTGTGGGCTAAATCTTGCAATATTACGTAGAATGAATTACAAAGGTATTGCCTATTCTCAATGTGATTTAAACTAAAAAAAAAAAAAAAAAAAACAATCTAGGCAATTAAAGATGCTGTGGCTACTCTTTAATTACAAAAATTGTAATCACTTGGCAAAACGAGAATTTAAAGCCTAGCAAACATATTAAACCAACACATGATAGACAATCATTAGGTATACTCCCAGGAAAGTTGGTCGAGATAAACTCGGTTAAATACCAACTCCTTAGACAGAGTAGCGTCGCAAGGGGACTAATAGCAACAAGGCTTTTAAGCCAAGGCCATAGAACTAGTATTCCTCCCCAAGAAACTTCCCTAACTCATGTGTTCTCATGTTTGAAGTAAAATTGTTTGTGAGATCTATAAGATTGGATACACCTATGGATAAGGCTTTAAATAGGGTAAACTATAATTTTTATGTACTTTATGTGCTTTAAGAACTTTAAGCACGAATGGAGTAATAATTGATGAGTAAATAATGATATGCGCAATCTATTCTTAAAAGGCACTAATTCACCTAAAAGGCACTAAATCATGCTTAAAAGGCATTTAAATCATACCTAAAAGGCTCTAAATTAGTCCTTAAAAGAGCATGCATTTCTAAAGACATAATTATAACAGTAAAATAATTATGGCAATAAACATATAAGGCATGCTTAGATTATGCATATCAATTACTCATACTCCATAAATAAATTGTAACACTTAATACAATTTAAATCTGAAAATTCAATATTAAATTAATATTCAAACAAATTTAACACTTAATAATTTGTTCAAAAAATGAATAATAATTTAATATTGACTTTAGGCAAAATCAATTGGATAATTTTAATAAGAAGAAGTCTAAATATGATGAACAAATAATACTTAAGCAAGCCCAAACCAAATAGGCCTTTTTTTTTTAATCCAGGTCTGCCCAAATTGGGCCAGACCCAGCCAAATTTCTTCATCATCTTCTTCTTTCTTCATCTGGCCGAACCACCAGGAAGACAGCAAGAAAAAAAATAAAAATCCAACCATTTTTATTTGTATTTATATTTAATCTTCCGTAAAATAGCCTTTATCCAATTGATTTAAACATAAAATAAAAGATACTTAATGCGGAAAAAAAATTTTCAGCAGTCCAAACAATTGCATATAATTATTCAAGTATGAATATATAACATATGCAATCAAAAAACACTTAAGCTAGGCAGAGATTATACAGGCAACTGATACCAACTGTAAGCATATAAATCACGTAGGAACTTAAATACGTGACAGGATCTTTATTTAAGTACTAACCTCCAGCCATAGCTTCCGATTGATGAAGGTTGTATAGACACGGGACTACTGCGGCAGAGTAACAGTATATGTTTCTCTCACTTTCTCAACCCTCTCTGGATGGTGTATGAGGAATGAATGTTAAGCAGTAAGAGGACTATTAAGGGCTCTTTATATAATAACCATATGCCATCAATATGGTAACTGAATCCCTTCCTAATCACACTCCTTATCTTTTACAATCAATCATTACCTTAATTGATAGGAGTATGTATGGAAGAATTGCACCATATAACATATTACCTTAATTATTATAAAGTTGACTTAATATTATAATAATGTAATTAGGAAAATGTTACATACACTCCTTAGCATAATGCAGTAGTGGAGCGCAAACATCAACACATAGTTAGTATGGCTAGAGCTCTTCGTTTCCAGGCCTCTCTCCCTGTTGAGCATTGGGGGCATTGTGTGATGCATGTAGCTTTCCTCATTAACAGATTACCCTCTCCAGTTATTGAGCTATCAAGTCCATTCTATAGGTTGTATGGTAAGAATCCTAACCTTACTCATCTCAGGGTTCTCGGGTATCTATGTTATGCATCAGATCTCACTCCTTCTAAACACAATATGGCACCTAGAAGTAAGAAGTGTGCTCTCATTGGGATGCCAGCACACACCAAAGGTTATCTCTTATATGATTTGCTTGATGGTTCCATTTTTGTATCACGAGATGTGCCATTGTATGAGTCTCAATTCCCATTCTCGGAGTCAGAAGATTCTGTGACAGGTTCAACAGATGGGCCCCCTTGGCCCATCATTCCCATAACCACTCCTTTGCAGTTTGAGAATGCAGCCAATGATGAATCAGATACTAGCCTGACCAACAGGACACCATTACAGAATGGGAACGAAGCTTATGTTGATTCAAATACTAGCCTGGCTAACAAAAATTATGATCCTTCCACAAAATATTTGCTGCATTCGACTCATTATACTGATTCTTATCATAGTACTAGTAACGGTGCCTCAGAGGAACACACTCATGCTGTACAAGAGCTCGATGGAAACTCTGCTGCCTTGCCCAGACGGTTTGATAGACAGCGTCGAATTCCAAGCAAATATGATGACTACTACTGTGATGCTGCTATAAGCAAGACTTCATCTCCACATGCTCTGTCACATGTCATATCTCTAGACAGTCTATCCCAACCTCATAAAGCTTTCTCTTTAGCAATCATAGATGGGCCAAAGACTTATAATCAAGTTGCTCGCCATGAGGGTTGGAGGAATGCAATGAGTTCACAAATTAAAGCCCTACAAGATAATAACACTTGGGAGCTTACTACTCTACCTAATGGCAAGACACCCATCAGATGTAAATAAATGTATAAAATCAAGCTAAAAGCCGACGATTCCATTGAACGCCATAAAGCCCAGCTAGTAGCAAAAGGCTACACTCAACAGTTGGGAGTAGAGTACATCGAAACTTTTTCTCCGATTGCAAGAATATCAACCATCCAGACTTTCTTGGATTTGGCCTCTTCTCGCAACTGTCATATTCATCAACTTGATATAAATAATTCGTTTCTGCACGGGGATCTGACAGAGGAGGTATACATGACATTACTACCCGGATTTGAGACTGACAAGCCTAATCATGTATGTAAGCTTCTTCGCTCTCTTTATGGGCTCAAGAAGGCGAGCAGGCAGTGGAACGCGAAGCTGAGTACTGCTCTATCTCTCATGGGATTCCTGCAATCAAAATTTGATCCTTCTCTTTTCACCAAAAGCTGTGATCAACAATTTGTAGATGTTCTTGTATATGTTGACGACATCTTAGTCGCTAGTCCAGATGACAGCCTAGTCTAGGAACTCAATATTTACCTTGATGATGTGTTCAAAATCAAAGATCTGGGTGAATTAGGCTATTTTTTGGGAACTGAAGCGAAAAGGGACGCGACTGGTCTGAATTTATGTCAACGTAAATACGCTCTTGACATTCTACATGAGGCGGGTTTCATTGAGTGTGTAACACCCCCAAAACTTAACAACGATAAAACAGTTTAACTTAGGAAATAAAGATAACAACTATCCATTAACATAAAGAATTCCAGCGGAAGCTAACAAAGTCAAGGGGTGCTATGCCACATCTAGAACTTATATCTAGATGCACATGCTTAACAAACTACTACTAACCACAAGTCAAAGAACAAGGGCACACAGGCCATAACAGCTAAACTAGAGTAAAGATAAATCTAGTCTAAACCAGCTCTACTACGCGCTCTCAGGCTCACTAGCACCTAAAAACATTAAGGTATAACAATCATTAGCGAAAATTGCTAAGTAACCCACTCCAACGTGTTGAGTACAATATATATATTTTATAAGAAAACCACTTTCGAGACTTGGAATACATAAGTATAGTCTTAGCAACACTAGCTTTTAAAACAAGAGAGATAGAAGTATCATTTGACTCATCGAAAGATACACTCAATCATGCCGACCAACATAAGGCTAAACAATAGAATCAACTTGAGGAGACAATGAATAGGATACAAAGATAATCAACAATGTAAGGTAATCAAGCATCAATCAACAAGGTTACATTTAAGATATGCTCATAAGCAAGGGTTACAAGAATCATAATCAATCCATTCCCGACAAGGTTCCAAATCCACAAAGGACATAGCTAAACCAACTCATTCACCGCAGAGTCATCGCAACGACTCAAATCATAGTGGATCAGTGTGGAGGGCTCCAAATCAACAATCACATGTCACGGAGTCATCACAACGACTCAAATCATAGTCCAATGGAAATAGATCTAGCAACTTTAAGTGTATACACCCCCTATTGGGATTCCAAGCCCAACGGGTTAGCTACTATCTCTAGCAACCGGGATAAGTTTCCCAAGTTTCCCACAAATCATAAGTATCCAAACAGCAACCCGGAGTTTTAAACTCACTACCGCATCAGTCCGCAATGGTTGATCGAGGCTTTCCATGCCACTGACCTGTCAAGGGCTTCCCACACCAACATGACCCAATGCAAATAGAGCCAGAGGCTCGCCAATCACATATTAGTAACACATAAGTCCCCACATTGTCCACTATTCCACCATCTCAACAAGAGGCAATCCACAAGGAATCTAAAGATACAACAAAGCATAGATTCCACACGAAGTGTGTATAACAACGGATAAGCTCAACAATAGCTTAATCGAGGAATAATCACGATAAAGGTACAGCAATTGTACAAGCTCACAATGATAGGTTCAATCGAAGGAATTCAAGAAAGAACGTGAAGGAAACATTCCAAGGTATTGCCATAATAACGAAAGATTTTCCAATCAAAAGACCACAACGATGGGTAAATACAAGTTACCAATCCTCATCAAGAATAGATAAGATCATTACGAGGAAAGCACATACTAGTACCAACAAACAACGTAGCTAGCATGCAAATCAATAAGATAGTCATAAAGGTTCATACGAACATCATGGACTTCACATCAATCCAACGAATCACAAAGTTGGATCATAAACACGATTCAAGACTCACAAGTCCTATCACGAGTACTTAAGATATCGTTCTAGACTTACGAAACATCAACGAAGACACACAAGTGGACAATGGATCAACAAAACAAGAGGTCAAGAAATCAATACACCGTACCGGTGGGCGGTACGGTGGGTGGCAAACCACCCGCCATGTACCAGCGGGTGGTCAACCACCCATGGACCTCCCCCCCGCCACCTTCACCCTTGTACCCAGCGGGTGGAACGGCGGGTGGCACACTGCCTGCCGGTACCGATTCTGAGAGAGAAAAACACTTCGGGAAAATTGTCAAAATGCTCAAGTTCAAGTCCAAAACACCTCAAAACTCATACCCATCCCCAAAGGAACTTGAAAACATAGAATAGCATCAAAGAATCCTACATACAAGCTCTAAAATGGCATAAACACAAGAATATGCTCAAAATCACTTAATAGCATCAAGAATGTCAAGAAATCATCATAGCAAGTATAAAATAGATTTTGTAGGACATGGGTTACCTCCTTAGCTTAGCAAACACCTTCAAGCAACACCACAAGCTCCTCTAGATCAACCTAGCAACTCACCCACCTCTTGATCTTCTACAAACTCCCAACACCCAACAAGATAGAGAAAGATTTAGAAAAAGAGGAAGGAATCTTGAGTATCAAAGGTGTAGGATGATAGATCTTACCACTTCTAGTCTTGGAGTGTTAAAAAGTTGAAGTCTTGGCTTGGATTTCTTGAAGAAATGTGAAGATGAACTCTTAGGGTTTCATGAAGAGAAGGAAGAGTGAAGGGCAAGAAAGAAGGGGATGTAGAGAGATGGAGAAATTTTGAAATGTCTTGGAGTGTCTTGGCTAGGGTAGGGTTTTAAGGTTAGAAATGGTGAAAAGACCAAAAGGGCCCCTTCTTTCCACATAAAGGCTAGGAGGGAAATAAAGTCTAGAGTACAAGGAATAAAGCACGAGGTCTACCCATTGACCAAATTAAAAAGGGTAAGGGATTTGGTCAAACTAGATCCCTTAACTAATTTAAATGGGAATTAAGAAAAGAATTGTAAGGCCAAAAGGAATTAATTCGGAAATTAATTCTGGTTTAAGGAATGAATTTACGGGGTATCACAGAGTGTAAGCCAGCCTCAACTCCCATGGTGCCAGGACAGTGCTTAAGTCATGAATATGGCGAGCTCCTATCTGATGTTGGCTCTTTTAGGAGGCTTGTTGGGCGATTACTATATCCCACAACAATAAGACCCGACATAGCCTTTGCTGTGTAACAAATCAGTCAATTTGTCGATGCTCCCACCGACAAACATTTGAGTGCAACACACCGCATTCTCTGCTACATCAAAAGAGCCCCTGGCCAAGGCTTGTTCTATCCAAGAGGAGATGCTCTACAGCTCAATGTTTTTTCAGACTCTAACTGGGCATCCTGTTTAGAGACGCGACGCTCAATCACTGGCTATTGCATTCTTCTCGGCTCAGCTTTGATCTCTTGGAAAGCAAAGAAACAATCTACTATCTCTAGATCATCCTCGGAAGCTGAGTACAGAGCATTAGTTGCTACAATTTGTGAAGCACAGTGGATCTCCTTCCTTCTCAAAGACTTGCAAACACCAATGTCGAAACCAGCAGCTGTTTTTTGTGATAACAAATCGGCCATAGCAATAGCCGAGAACCACGTTTTCCACGAGCATACCAAGCACATTGAGATTGATTGTCATCTCGTTCGGGAAAAGGTTTCTCAAGGCTCTCTTTCAAACTTCTATCTGTATCCTCCCTAAACCAAATTGCAGATGGGTTCACTAAACCCCTTCCTACCACACAGTTTCAATTGTTTGTCTCTAAGCTAGGCATACAGGATCTACATGCGCCAGCTTACCGGGGGGTGGGGGTGGGGTGTTGGAGGATGAAATAGATAGGCGGGAAACTTAGAAGGGCTTTCTTGTCCTTTTCTATCACATTCCTTTATAACCGTTTTCCCTGTTATATATTGTAAGTCTCGTCCTTTGCGTAATAAGATTTTTGGATCGTCTTTTTTATTTCATGCTTTCTCTCCCTCTTTGCTTCTCTGCTCAACGCATGTAACCAACTTCACCACACACGGTTGCGAACGACACACACAGTTTCACTATGGTGGAGTAACGGTGTCGTTAGTGGCACCGTTTAACTCCACCAATCAATTTTTTTTAAAACTCCAATCGACGGGATTTCCACAATTTCCGGTGTGGATATATAGTTCACTAATTCTGGATATATATTTCACTAATTCTGGATATATAATTCATTAATTCTGGATACATAGTTCACTAATTCTGGATATATAATTCATTAATTCTTGAAAGAGTCACTTCGTACCACTATACCACAAGGTTTTTGGCCCATAACGTTTAATTTGATTAGTTATTTTGTGGTTGAAAATTTGCGCAAATTATGCCGTGGAATCGTGTTCACCGAGAATGGTGAACACAAGTCAAAACGACGTCGTTTTTAGGCAAAAAAAAAAAAAAAAAAAAAATCGCGGATGTGGAGTTAACGGCGCGTTACTGATCAAATTATGAATTTTCTGTTATGAGATTATGAATTTTATGAAAATTCATAATCTCATAACAGAAAATTCATAATCGCATAACAGAAAATTCATAATCTCACAACTGAAAATTCATAATCTCATAACAGAAAATTCATAATCTCACAACTGAAAATTCATAATCTCATAACAGAAAATTCATAATCTTATAACAGAAAATTCATAATCTCATGGTTCCAAAGTGAATGTGTAGGCATGGTTCCAAAGTGAATGTGCAGGCATGGATTCATAATTTTATGAATGTCCGTGATTTCGGACGGGAATATGTAGGCATGGTTCCAAAGTGAATGTGCATGCATGAATTCATAATTTATGAATGTCCGAAACTCCGAAATTATGAATGTAATGAAAATTCATAATCTCATAACAGAAAATTCATAATCGCATAACAGAAAATTCATAATCTCATAACTGAAAATTCATAATCTCATAACAGAAAATTCATAATCTCATAACAGAAAATTCATAATCTCATGATTCCAAAGTGAATGTGTAGGCATGGTTCCAAAGTGAATGTGTAGGCAGTCACGTAATTAAAAAAAAAAAAAAAAAAAAAAAAAAAAAAAAAAAGAGATAACGGTGCACTAACACCGTTGGAACCGTGTTCACCATGAATGGTGAACACGGTTCCATGGCATAACGTCTTACTAACCCAACTACTCTCCATTATGTTTTGTCGGAAGGTGACATTGTGAAATTGACAATTATATTGTTTATTATAGTGAATTTTTTGAAAAGTAATTTAGTTTTACTAATAATGATAAATTATGTTATATCACAAAAATAAATTTAATTTATTTTAATTTAATTTATTATAGTGACATATTGAAATTGAGGTATCTTAAGATCTCGGTTGAAAATAATGTTTAATTAAATTATTAACTTATACGAAATATATTTTGAATTTGATAATAATCATTAAATCTAAAGCCTGTAATATAAAGTACGAAATTTTCTTTGGGTTTTAACAATCATTGGGAGATATTTTCCTATCTTGCCTTTGAAATGTCATCGCTGCTTACCTGCTACACGCGTTTTCAAAGCTCTTTAACATAAATCTTTAGTTAATAGTGTACTCAGATTTCAAGTATGGCATCATCATCTTCTTCATCATATGCTCGCATTACCTATGATGTTTTCTTGAGTTTTAGTGGTGAGACGCGAGGATCCTTTTCTGATCATCTCTATGCAGATTTGAATCGGGCTGGAGTTAACACCTTTCGGGATAATGAATCAATCCGGAGAGGCGGGGATATTTCTGTTGAGCTATCTAGGGCCATAGAGGAGTCGAGGATATCCATCATCGTATTCTCCAAAGGCTATACTGGATCCAGATGGTGCCTAGATGAGCTTGTAAAGATCATAGAATGTAAACAGGAGTTGAATCAGATTGTTTTTCCCATATTCTACGATGTCGATCCTTCCGAGGTTCGCAAACAAACAAACACTTTTGGTGATGCATTGACTCTGCACGAACAACGATTTGGGAATCAAAAAATTAATAAGTGGAAAGATGCACTCACATCAGCTGCTAATTTGTCAGGGTGGGATTTGCAAACCATGTCAAATGGGTAATCCTAACTCTTTAGATTTCCTTTTATTTTTGGATATTTGTCACAATCTGGCATACTTTTTCATATAGTAAATTCGTATTTATGGTAATTTTTGAAGAAAAATTTAAAAATAATTGAAGGAGAAGAATCTGCATCTTCTAACAGTGCTTTTTAATTAATTTTTATACGGTATTAATTACTTTTGGTTATACATAAATATTATGGGGTAAATATTTTGAACTTATAGTTATTGACGAATTATATTTCTTGGTTAATTCATACAAAATATTTACAAATCTCCTAGTAAATTTTGTTTGCAAAATATAATTTATTACTAGGTTCTTAATTAACATAGTTCTGTATTTGAAAATCGAGTTTTTTGTTGAATTTTATTTTGTACCCATGGATATAATCTGTATTGATAGTTCAATATTTTAAAGATGGAAAAGTCTTTCACACTTTTAGCCTATAGTATGCATGCATTATACTCACCTATTGAATCACAACAACCCTTTACGGGGCGTTTGGTTGGAGGGATGAAATTACGTGGGAAAGAAATTGCAATTTCAGGGGAGACGAATTACTGGGAATAAAGTCAAAATTTAAATTCTAGTGTTTGATTTACATGAATATAATTACTGGGATTTCAATTCCAATGTTGGGTATACATGAGAATTGAAAGAGAATAAGTAGTATAAGTCCAAAATATCTATTGTTGTTGTGGGCATCAATTTTAAGTTAAAAAGAGTGAGGGGTAATTTTGTATAATATATGATTATCTTTTTTTCTTCCTAAAATCCATGGAATTAAAATCCCAGGGGGGACATAGGATTTTAATTCCATGAAACTGAAGGAATTACAATTTCATGGAATTGCAATTCCTTCCAACCAAACTAAGGAATTTAATGACCTTTGGAATTATATGGGAATTAAGTGAGAATGGAATTTAAATTTCCTCCAACCAAACACCATGTAAAAGGTGAGGATATTAATTAAAATTGTCAAACTAATTAAGGAAGTGTAATCATTGTTCAATATATAGCATACAAACATAAACGTGTTATCCTTTTATTAGCTCAACCTTATAGAATATTTTTTATTTTGTTTTTTGTTTTTTTTTTTTTTGTTTTTTTGTTTTAGAACGCTCAACCTTATAATTGAAATTTAAAACATCAATCAATTTGGTATTAGAATTAACCCATGTAAAAGGTTACGGTTCAAATCTCCATATTATCGGATAAAAAAACTATGGTCCACTTGTTGCTAGTTCAACTATCAGACCAGTTTAGCATTTTGGTTGAATCGGAACACATTTTTCAATTATCACTATGTTTTAATATCTGCTATCGTGTTTTCAATTTGGTTTCTTAATTTTGTTTTTTTGCCTTCCTCTTTTTTTTTTTCTTTTTCTAAAATCAATATATAGACAAAGATTATTTATGCAATAAATTTAAAATCTGATTAGGTATGAGTCAAAGTCCATTGAGGTGATTACTGAAGAAGTGCTACGAGTGCTGGATTTTATGCCCATGAATGTTGCAAAGCATCCCGTTGGAATTGAATCTCATGTTAGAGATGTACTTCATTTATTACAAATCCAAACAACTGATGTTCGAATGATTGGAATATTTGGCATGGGTGGTGTTGGGAAATCAACCCTTGCTAAAGCCATATATAATCGCTTGATCCTGAGTTTTCAAGGGTTTGAAGGTAGCTGCTATGTTGCAAACATTAGACAAGAAGTTTCTAATAAGGGACACAATGGTCTAGTTGGTTTACAAGAGAAATTTCTTCACAAAACACTTAAGAGAAAGAATTTTGACATTGATAATGTTGATGAAGGAATAAGTTTGATCAAAGCAAGGCTGCAATCCAAAAGGGTTCTTATTGTTCTTGATGATGTAGACCACATAAGTCAATTAGAATCATTAGCTGGTCAGCGAAATTGGTTTGGTTTAGGTAGTACAATTATAATAACAACTAGAGATGTTCACTTGTTGAGTAAGCTTGGAACACAAGAGAAGTACAGGGTTAAAACATTAAGCATTGATGACTCTTTGCAACTATTAAGTTGGCATGCTTTTGGTGTTCCTCTAGCATTAGAAGAGTATATTGAACTATCCAAAATTATAGCAAGTTATACTGGGGGACTTCCATTAGCACTTACAATTGTAGGTTCTCATTTGTGTGGAAAATCTGTGCAAGAGTGGATTGAAGATGTTGAGAAATTAAGACGCAATCCTCATGACGATATTCAAAAAATTCTTAAAATAAGCTATGATGCACTTGATGATGATACTAAGAATATCTTTCTTGATATTGCTTGTTTTTTTGTTGGGCATGGGAAAAAGGGCACTGCTATGATATTGGAAGCTTGTGGTTTTTATGCTGAAAGTGGAATTAGAAGCTTGATAGAAAGATGCTTGTTAACAATAGATGGAGGTAGAGAATTTGGACGTCTTGAGATGCATGATTTGGTACAAAATATGGGAAGAGAAATTGTTCGAAAGGAATTCCCTAGAAATCCTAGCAAACGAAGTAGATTGGTGGATCCAAAGGATGTCTTTGATGTTCTTCAAGGCAACAAGGTAAAACATTTCAATTCCTTTCTACTTGAGTTATTAATCTTATTCATTTGCTTATAATACTTAGTTTTATTAAAAATATAAAAGATTTAGAGTATCTAACAAAGTTAATTCAGCAATGGTCCTCTGACTATTGCGATTTTCCAAAATTGGTCATCGTCTTTTAATATGGACAAAGTAAACCCTTGACTATCATATTTGTTCTAGCATTGGTCCTTTCGTTAGAGATCAGTTAGTAAGGCGTTAGTGTAGGGACTAAAATGGTCTTTTCCTTAACTATTGCTTTCTTCTTCCTCCCATTATCCGACCAGCAGCTGTCATGTTCCTTAATCTAAAAAAGGGGGAAATTCAAGCTGAGGTTGAGATGGGAGTGAAAAAGGGGCAGAAAACTTTAGTACCTGAGATGGGGAAATGAAATGGATAGTCGGGGACCTAAGCGACGTCGTATGAAGGAAAAGGAATAAAGTCTCAGCCACTTAATAAAACGGCGCCGTTTGATTATAAGCTGTTAAAGCCGTTGGAAGGAGTTATTGAAACGACGCCGTTGGCTCTCAAAGCGGTTGATAGCAGTTGAGGGAGTTGTCAAACGACACCGTTCCACAGGTGTGAGCCAGCAAGGACAACCAGCGAAAAGATTGGAGTTTGTTAGAAGCTTTTTGGTTTTTTCTTAGCCTAGATTTCTATATAATGTTGTCGGATAGAATTAGGGTTTTTATGCTATGTGTGGACAATTCTGAATTCTTCTCCTAAATCCCTAATTCCTCTATTTTCTCAATCCCTAATTTCTTCTTCTTCTTTACCCTCTTCCCTGTTTGTTCTTGTTGAGTTGTTTGGGTTGTGACATTTGGTATCAGAGCTCACCATGGTCACCACTTCCACCACCACCATGGACGAGAGACTGGGCAGACTGGAGACCTTGGTCATGGAGCAAGGCAGTGGCCTAACTGAAACTAGGCAAGCCTTGGATGATAACATTCAGGATTTGAGAGCTAATGTGCAAAGGCTAGATGCTAATATGCAGAGTTGGAAAGATGAGATTATGGAGTTATTAAGACTCAATAGACCTCCCCCACCCCCTATGGAACCTTCCTCAGTCCAAGGGCAAGCTCAACCTCAGCAGTTTAGTCCAGGAGAGGGCAGTACTGGTCCAGGAAGAAGGCCAGGAAAGGAACCTACTTCTGAGAATCCTGAGGAAGTGCAAGAAGTCTCAGATGGAGATGAGGGCTTGGATGAGAATCAGTTCGAGCCAGACAGGAATCCCATGAGAACTGGCAGACCATGGATGGCTAGGAGGGTGCATTTCGATGCTGGGGCAGGTCACCACAACCAAGGAGGGGAAAACTTCATCAGGTATAAACAAGAGTTTCCTCCCTTTGATTATGACAACCCTAGGCTTTGGGTGATAAGATGTGAGAGGTTCTTTATGCTAGCAAGAATTCCTAGGGATGAGGTTATGCATGTTTTATGTGTGAATTTAACTGGCAAGGTTGCTATATGGTATGAAACCTATTTGAATGGACTAAGGGCTGGGTTCCAATGGACTGAGTTTGCCAGATCTGTTTGCAAAAGGTTCTGTGATAGCCATGTGGATGTAATGGAAGAATTTTCCAATTTTAAACAATGGGGTAATGCAGTAGACTATTCTGATAAGTATGAAGAATACAAAGGGTTATTATTGCAGAGTTATCCTACACTATCTGATCAGTATTTCTTAGATAGTTATGTGGTGAGACTTAAACAACAACTCAGATACTTTGTGAGAACCTCTAGACCTGCCAACTTGGAGGAAGCTATGTGGTTAGCAAGGCAATTTGAAAAGGGGTTGAAGGGCACTGACCCACAGAAAGCCACTACCTACCACAGCCAAAAGACCAATTCCAATTTTTTCCCAAGCCCCAGAACTCAACCCACCAACACCAGAACCTTTACCCCACCAAACAGACCCCAATCCACCCAAAATAGCCAAAATTCCCAGAATTCCACTAAGACCACAGCCTCAAATAACCCCCAACCCTATACCAGAACCCCTGAAGTGAGTAGATTCAGAGATCAGCTAAGAGAGCAGAATAGGTGCTTCAAGTGCTTTGAGTCTTGGAGCCCAGGGCACAGGTGTAAGGGTCCTACCTTCAATATCATTGAGGGAACTGACTTTCAAGAGCAAGAAGAGGAAGCCAGTCAGGATCATGAGGTGATCAATGAACCAGTTGAATCCACAGAAGAGGGAGAAGTGGAAGTCACATTAAATGCAGTGATAGGGGGTGAAGGCTTAAATACCATTAAGCTTATAGGCCATATGGGAAGGCAGGTAGTGACAATCCTAGTGGACAGTGGCAGTACACATAGTTTTGTGGACCCTAGGTTGCTTGATCAAGTGAGAATTACTCCTGAAAGGGCTGAGAACTTGGTAGTTACAGTGGCTAATGGATCTAAGATGGTTTGTGATGCAGTATGTACAGGATTGAAATGGCAGATACAAGATGAATGTTTTGAGAGAAATTTAAGGGTATTAAGATTAGGAGGTTGTGATATAGTCCTGGGAATGGACTGGATTGATTCATTTGCCCCAATCCAGTTGCACACCAGGCCCCCTGGAATATCTTTTTATAGAGATGGGAAGAAAGTGTTTCTGAAGGGCCTTACTAAGGGAATCCAACTGCAACAAGCTTCTAAGAAGGAAGTGAGGAAATGGAAGAAGGGGGGTGTGCAAGGGTACCTTCTGCAAGGTACTAATTATGGCCTTGATACTTCCTCTGATACAGAATCCAAACACCATGAATTGACTGCTATCTTAAGTGAGTTTCAGGACCTGTTTATGGAGCCAAAGACCCTTCCTCCTTCCAGGATTTTTGATCATGACATACCTTTAATCCCTGGGGCCAAGCCAGTCAACTTAAAACCCTATAGATATTCCTTCCAACAGAAGAATGCTATTGAAAAGATGGTGGATGAGATGTTGATTGCAGGCATTATAATACCAAGTAGTTCACCCTTTGCATCACCAGTGTTGTTAGTCTCTAAAAAAGATAATACATGGAGATTTTGTGTTGATTATAGGGCTTTGAATGGTATAACTGTAAAGAACAAATTTCCCATACCCCTCATAGAGGATCTGTTCTCTGAGTTGGCTAATGCAAGGGTGTTTACCAAGCTGGATCTCAGAGCTGGTTACCATCAGGTAAGAATGAAACAAGGAGAGGAATATAAAACTGCTTTCAGAACTCATCTAGGATTGTATGAATTCAAGGTAATGCCATTTGGGCTTACAAATGCACCTGCTACATTCCAAGCATTGATGAACCACATATTTAAACCCTTAATCAGGAAAACTGTCCTAGTATTTTTTTATGATATCCTTATCTACAGCCCTTCTTTGGATAGCCATTGGGATTATCTGAGGGAGGTGTTAAGGATTATGAGGGAGAACCAGTTACTAGCCAAGCTAAGTAAATGTTCTTTTGCAAAAGGAGAAGTGGAGTATCTTGGTCATATCATTTCTGAAAAAGGGTTGCAAACTGATCCAGAAAAGTTGTCTGCTGTGAGATCTTGGCCTAAACCTTCTAATATCAAGGAATTGAGGGGCTTTCTAGGCCTTACAGGGTACTATAGAAGATTCATCAAAGCTTATGGGACTATTAGCAAGCCATTAACAGACATGTTGAAAAAGAATGCATTTAAGTGGAGTATGGAATCAGAAAATGCCTTTGAATTGCTGAAACAAGCCCTGTGTTCCTCCCCAGTGTTGGCATTGCCTGATTTTAACAAGGGGTTTGTGGTTGAGGCTGATGCTTGTTACAAAGGTATGGGTGCAGTCTTAATGCAAGAAGGCAGACCCATAGCCTATTTCAGTAAGGGTTTTGGCCCAAAACACTTGGGGTTGTCTATCTATGAGAAAGAATATTTGTCAATTATCAATGCCATTGACAAATGGAGGTCTTACTTGTGGGGAAATCACTTCATCATAAGGACTGATCATCAAAGCTTAAAATTTTTGCTTGAACAGAAAATCACCACAGCTATGCAACAGAAGGGTCTCACCAAGCTGCTAGGATTAAGCTATGAGATCCAGTACAAGAAGGGAAGAGAAAATTGTGTGGCAGATGCTCTATCAAGGAAAGAAGGGGATGGACAGGCTGAATTGAAAGCTATTTCCATGATCAGACCAGTGTGGATTGATGAAGTCCTTAAGAGCTATGAAGGAGATGAGTTTGCTGCCACCATGTTAACTGAGCAAATGATATCCCCAGATCCACAAATAGTCTTTATAGTAAGTGAGGGATTAATAAGGCATAAAGGGAGGATCTACATTGGAAATACTGGAGAATTGAGAGGGAAATTGTTGGACCAAATGCATAATTCCCCAAGTGGTGGACACTCTGGACAGCAAGTCACATACCATAGGCTTAAGCAACTATTCTATTGGAAGGGAATGAAGAGGGAGGTTATTCAATTGGTTAAGGGTTGTGAAGTTTGCCAGAAATGTAAAGAGGAGAATGTAGCTTACCCTGGTTTACTTCAACCTCTACAAGTTCCTGAACAAGCATGGTAAGGAATATCAATGGATTTCATTGAGGGGCTGCCCAAATCCAAAGGTAAGGATGTTATCATGGTAATAGTGTACAGGTTCACTAAGTATAGCCATTTCTTGGCTCTGTCCCATCCTTATACAGCAGAAGGAGTGGCTGATCTGTTCATGGAGAATATATACAAGCCACATGGACTCCCTAGGGACATTGTTAGTGATAGGGACAAAGTTTTTGTGAGCAGGTTTTGGAAGGAAGTCTTCAAATACTTACAAGTTAAACTAAGCATGTCCTCATCCTATCACCCTCAATCAGATGGGCAAACAGAAAGAGTCAACAGGTGTGTTGAGACCTATCTGAGGTGTATGGTCTTTCACAGACCCCAAGCTTGGATGAAGTGGTTGCATTTGGCAGAATTTTGGTACCTCACTGCAGTGTTCCCCATTTAAGGCACTCTATGGGTATGACCCCCCTTCTCTAACCTTTAATGTCATTACCAGTGATGAAAGCCAAGATTGGTTTAAGGAAAGGGCTACTATGATAGCATTACTCAGGGAAAATCTCTTGAAAGCACAAGCTAGGATGAAAGAGCAGGCTGACAAACACAGAAGTGAGAGACAATTCCAGGTTGGAGATTGGGCATACTTAAAAATCCAGCCGTATAAGCAGACCTCTGTTGCTGTCAGAAGTAATATCAAGCTAACTGCTAGGTTTTATGGCCCATATGAAGTGATTGAAAGGGTTGGACCAGTGGCTTACAGGCTTAAACTTCCAGGAGAGACATCTATACATCCAGTATTCCATGTTTCCTTATTGAAGAAAAAGGTGGGATCAAGGGTCGTGTCGAGTTGCCTATTACTGATACTGAGGGAATGATCATGACTCACCCCATAACTGCCTTGGGAAAAAGGATGGTGAAAAGGAACAATGCTGCTGAAGTTGAAATTCTGGTGCAATGGGCAAACTTACCCAAAGAAGCAGCCACCTGGGAAAGCTACCATCACATCACTAAGCAATTTCCCAGTTTTGATCCTTGGGGACAAGGATCAGGTGAAGAGGAGGGCAATGTCATGTTCCTTAATCTAAAAAAGGGGGAAATTCAAGCTGAGGTTGAGATGGGAGTGAAAAAGGGGCAGAAAACTTTAGTACCTGAGATGGGGAAATGAAATGGATAGTCGGGGACCTAAGCGACGTCGTATGAAGGAAAAGGAATAAAGTCTCAGCCACTTAATAAAACGGCGCCGTTTGATTATAAGCTGTTAAAGCCGTTGGAAGGAGTTATTGAAACGACGCCGTTGGCTCTCAAAGCGGTTGATAGCAGTTGAGGGAGTTGTCAAACGACACCGTTCCACAGGTGTGAGCCAGCAAGGACAACCAGCGAAAAGATTGGAGTTTGTTAGAAGCTTTTTGGTTTTTTCTTAGCCTAGATTTCTATATAATGTTGTCGGATAGAATTAGGGTTTTTATGCTATGTGTGGACAATTCTGAATTCTTCTCCTAAATCCCTAATTCCTCTATTTTCTCAATCCCTAATTTCTTCTTCTTCTTTACCCTCTTCCCTGTTTGTTCTTGTTGAGTTGTTTGGGTTGTGACAGCAGCCCTACGTCTTCTTCTCCTTCGTTGTTCCCCTCATAAACCAAACAGCCTTCCGTCCAGAACGTCTCTGGCCATTAGTCGATGGCAGTAGGAGCAACACCTCCGGCGGTCTCTCTCTTTCTCTCTCTCTCTCTCTCTCATCCTTTGGCATTAAAAAATACTATACCTTGCCAAAAGGTGCCACTAATCTGTGTAGAGCTGCTACCTTGTCTCCAAATTTTCTTTCCTCACCTGCTTATTAATCATTTAATTTACACCCCCCCCCCCCCACACTCACACACACACATATATGAGTAATATTATTCTATGCAAAATATATGTTGCATTTTGGAGGTTTGGTTTTCTTTAATGTTGGAATATGTGAATGATGAAGATTTCCTTGATCACCGGACATGAAGATCGTTGTGATCCGGTTCGCGTCTTCTTAGGTTGTTGCCGAGAAACTGGCTACACCTAATGATGCCACCACCGTCTATGTAGGCGGCAGAGATTGAAGAAGCCAGTGAAGATTGCCGCGGCGGAGAATTATTAGAAGAATTATTCGTACTTCCAAACCTAGCCGTAGGAATTTGCCAGTTGCCCCCGATGCTCCAAGAAAAACATTGTGGTTTAGGTCAAACGAGTTATGTTGCTCGCGTTTGACGGCATAGTCCGAGTTGACCGCCGGGATGATATTGCAGTACTGCGATGATGAAGACATGCTTATTCCAGTCTGCTCGGAGTAGTTTTCATGTTGATGATAATACTGCTGCTGTATTGCATTCGCCACCGTCGACGACTACAACAAGGCCTCAGGAAACATTAATCCATCCACTAACGCCTGCTGGTCGGACAAGGGAGGAAGAAGCGAGCAATAACTAAGGAAAAGACAATTTTAGCCCCTACACTAACGCATAACTAACTAATCTCTAACGGAAGGACCTGGAACAAATCTTATAGTCAAGGGTCTATTTTGTCCAAATTAAAAGACGAGGACCAATTTTGGAAAATCTCAATAGTCAGAGGACCATTGCTGGAATTAACTCTATCTAACATATTGCTATATAATTTATTATTATTTTTTGTTTAGGGCACAGAAGCAATTGAAGGGATGATTGTAAATTCTAACCTGTTAAAGAATGTGGTTTTGAGTACGGAAGTATTCACAAGGATGGTAAATTTACGAATACTCATATTAGATGGTGTGCTTCTTAGAGGATCTTTTAAATATTTGTCGAATGAGCTTAGGGTTCTTAAGTTGACTAATTGCCATTTGAGTCACATACAATCGGATTTTCATTGTATGAAACTTGTTGAGTTAGACTTTAGCAGTAGCAACATCGAAAGATTTCAGCCCAACATGCAGGTTAGTATGTCTAATGCTTCTTTTAGTTAACATTGTGTATTTCCTAAAAACTTTGACTATAAAAAATAGAAATGCATTAAAGCCTCTCTATTTTATTTTAACAGCATTTTGTATGCTTGAGGATCTTAAAGTTCGATGGTTGTACACAACTTAAGAGTACACCAAACTTTAATGGGGCACAAAGTCTTCAGACAATATCCTTCAGTGCTTGTTCAAATTTGGCGAATGTGCATCCATCGATTGGAAGTTTGGAGAGGCTTGTTAAGTTAGATTTTTGGAAGTGCAAGAAATTAAAGGTGCTTCCAAGTAGCATTTGCAAGTTAAAATCACTTAAGTCCTTAGAATTATATGGTTGCAAGAATCTGAGGGAGCTTCCAATTGAAATTGGAAAATTAGAGCAACTAAGAAGATTAGATATTGTAGAAACTGGTATCTCATATTTACCCTTTTCTTTGGGATGTTTGAGAAATCTAGAGTCCCTGGACCTGGGAGAGCCTGTAGGCTCGGTAGCTGTTGATTTTTTCCCATCTTCAACTGTGAATTTATGCTCATTGGAAAGTCTAAGTGTGAGTTTCAACAAATTGCAGCAAGTAAATCTTTCAGTTGCTATTGGGAATTTGACCTCATTGACATTTTTAAAGTTATCCGGAATTTGCTATCTTGAAAGCGTATCATTGGACCTTTCTCATCTCTCCAATTTGAGAATCCTCTTCCTCAAGGATTTGCAAAATCTTAGAGAACTTTTTAAACTTCCACCTAGTTTGGAGAGTCTCGATGCATATAATTGTGTGTCATTAGAAAAAATAGCAGATCTATCCAACTTAGAAAGACTTGAAAGTTTGGATATTAAGGATTGCAAAAGTTTGGTTGAGCTTTCAGGCGTACAGGGTCTTGAATCCTTACAAACACTTAAGATTGGACAGCGAAAAGCTTTGACTATCCCTTATCACTATTTGCATGAATCCTTACAAATTGCCCTTGGAAGTTTGACTTTATTGGGATTTTTAGATTTATCGGGTTGTTGGTATCATCTTCAAAACTTACCCTTCAGCCTTTCTCACCTTTCTAATTTGAAATTTCTCATATTGAATGATTGGCAAAATCTAAGAGCACTACTACAACTTCCTCTTAGTTTGGAGCATCTCTCTGCAAAAAACTGTGTGTCATTGAAAAAAATAGGAAACTTGAAAAGACTGAAAGGGTTGTATATTCCCAATTGCAAAAGTTTGGTTGAGCTTCCAAGATTGGAGAGTGTTGAATGCTTAGAATATGTTGAGATAAGAAATTGCAGCGCTTTGAGAATTCCTTCAATTGAAAATTGGTTTCAGGTTAGTTAAGTTATGTTCCCTCCCACATCTTTGTCTTATATATATATATATATATATATATATATATATATATATATATATATGTGTGTGTGTGTGTGTGTGTGTGTGTGTGTGTGTGTGTGTGTGTGTGTGTGTGTGTGTGAGATGAAAATGCTGTGAGATTTTAAAAAATACGGTGGTATTTTGGTAATTATAATCAACTTCACTATCCAAACTTGAACACTTAAATATGTAATCTTAGCTTTAACAATTAAATATGCAAACCTGGTAAATTTTATAAAGTCAACGAAAAAGCTAAATTTTAATCTAAAACATTCATGAACCCTGATAGACAGCTTAGATCAGTCCTCCCTTTTTAGAAGAGGATCTTGTTCTCATTTGATCTGCCAATATACATACATACATACATACAATTTGGTCTTTTTGTATCAACGCACGGTCACAATTAATAATGATTAAGAAAACGCACGGTGACAATTTGGTCTTTTTGTATCGAGATCAAATTTAATGTGCGTGCTTTAGATGCACTCACGGTTTGAATTTTAGAGTTTATGAATGATGTCATATATCATGTAACCACATCTCCATTAGGGGATTGGAGGAACATATATGGCAACGTTTTAAAAATTCAGAGGAACCATTTACAGCACTAAAAATTAAGGGGTCATATTAATAATTGACTTATAGGTGAGGGGTATATATATATGGGAAATGGATTGAAATGGTCAAAAAGCATGAATATACAACAATGGGCAATTTTTAAAACTTGGACAAAAGAATGAAAACCCCGTTTGGAACTTGAGTATCTAGTAAAAAACGCAAGTCCCATTTGACAGTCGCATTTGAGTTTCTCAAATTTTCGAAATTCTTGTTTTTCGCTTAAATACGACAAACGCAAGAAACGCAAGTGGGACATGCGTCTCTTGTTTGTGTAAATATGAATGAGAAACGCAAGTCGTACATGCGTTTCTTGTATTATACGTTTCTCCAAACAAAATGGTTCTCACTTGCGTTACTCAAGTCTCAAACAAGTTTTTTCTTCTCTTTTGTTCAAGTTTAAAAGTTGCCTATTATTGTCTGTTCTTCATGTTTTTTTACCATTTCAGTCAATTTTACAATATATATATATATATATATATATATATATATATATATATATATATATATATATATATATATATATATATATATATATATATATATATATAAATTATTAAAGATTTTGATATTTGATTGTATAATATAATGTAGGCACATTCAGAAGGTAATACTGTCCAGATTTCGCTTCGAGTCATCGGAGATTCTGTATATTGCAGTATTCCAAGACTTTTGAGGCATACACCCATTAATACCATTATTAACAGTGGTTTTGATGGTAATGAGTTTGATGGAGTTGGTGTTAGTGTGAGAAGCAAAACCACTGGTGCTTGGATCATAAAGGAACCCAAATATGTTAAGTTTAAATTGTCTGAAAAATGTGTAATAGAGGTGGGAACAAGGACTGGAGAAGTAATGGAGGTGTATGCACATTTCTTCCATCCTCTGCAGAAGAAGATGCTTTGTGTATTTGAAATACATAGAAACGAAGATGGAGAAGTGCGTGTCTTTCCATCCACAAGAGGCTTCGTAGAAACTGATGGAACAAGAGATCGATGTTTGGGTAGTCCCCAAAGTGAAATTAGATTAATGATTGAAGAAAGTGCTTCAACATGTAGTGTAGGTTTAGAAGAGCAGAATGATGGTTGGAGCAGAAGAAGAAGATGTTGCAGTATTATTAGGGAGTTTATCCTCAAGTGTTTTTGTTTGGGATGAAGATGAACATTAGTATTCAACAAATCAGGCATAGAAATTAAGAAGAAAAGAAGAAGAAGAAGAAGAAGAGAAGAAGATTAGGGAGAGTGGATGCAGATTTGATTTCCATCCTCTGATCTACACCTAGTTTGAGGATTCCATTCTGGGCTTCAATTATCACTACTGAAATTATTGAATTTCTGACCACCTGAAAGTGATCTTAAATCAAGTTGAAAGTAAAAAGTGGTCAGAAATAGCAACAAAGGTTTTTCCGGATACCAAAAGTGGTCGGAACAAGACTTTCGACTTTATTTAAGATCAGATCACTTTCAAGTGATCGAAAATTCCATAATTTCCAGTAGTGTATATTGAAAAGTAGTTCAAGGTTAGTTAGCTATGTTCAACTCATCTGATCTCTAATCTATCACTTTGACTCTGATAGATGATTTGGTGTGTTTATATTATATTATATATAGTAGTTTTGGTATTAATTGTTATATTGTATGTATTAATTCCATAATGTAGGCACAGCACGGACGTTCTGAAGATGATAGTTTCCAGATTTTGCTGCTTCAACTGGGCTTGCTTGGGGTCTGTTTACTTTACTGCAATTTTTCAATACCTTTGGGGCATGTATGTAATGGAACCTTAGCTCGTTACATTAACATCCATCATACCATTGTGTTATATTGTTCTAATAAAAACCCCTCCTCCCGTGAAAACTTGTGAACGTGTACATAAATGCACACAAGCTTTTATATAAATGTACAAAAACTCATATTCCACTGCACAATGCACACAATCTATCCTGAAAATAGTTGGTGTATATTTATGTAGATGATTGTGTACATTTTTGTTGGTTCACAGGTTCTCACTAGAAGAGGGTCTTTCATTTGGTCATTAACTAGCTATGATTACAGATGATATTATTTGCATTCATCCCATTAAAAAATCACCTGTAAATAAGGACATGATATTTAATCAAATAAATTCATTTAAAGATTCAGTATTATTTTACTATTTCTCTCCTTTCCTTTTTTTTAAGTCAATTAAAACTTGGATTCTTAAATAATCATAACCATTAAAATTTATTAGATTGATGGTCATGATTTGATCTCACAATCTCACCTAAATAGGTGATCTTAACCCTCCCATATATATGTATATAAAATAGATCAGATGTGGATGTTGTGCCGAGGTGAAACATGTGGTGAGATGAAAACCATTGATCTTGTCAAAATCAACGTCCAGGATTAACAAGGATTTTTAAAAAAAATGCGATGGCAATTTGGTCATTTTCCGCATTGGTCAAACTTAAGGTGTGTAGTTTTTGTACTTAAGGTGCATCGTGTTCCTTCTTAAAGTGCGTGGTTTCTGTGCTTAAGATGCATCAGTTATTCAGTTGAAAACTTAAGGTGCGTTTTTTGTTGAAACTTAAGGTGCGTCATTGTAAACCTTTAGGTGCGCCTTTTCATAGCTTAAGGTGCGCCCTTTTAATACTTAAGGTGTGTCATTTTAACATTTAAAGTGCGTCAGTTATAAACTTAAGGTGCATAAGTTCTAAGCTTAAGGTGCGCCATTTTTATACTTAAGGTGCGTGATTTTACTACTTAAGGTGCGCCATTTTATAAACTGAAGGTGCGCGATGTTAAGACTTAATGTGCGACATTTTAACACTTAAGGTGCGTTGTTCTAACACCTAATATAAGGTGCATCTTTGTACTTAAGGTGCGCAATTTTTAGCATTTGCTTCTTCCTTCCAGAGGCACATTTTTTAAAAAAAAAAATCATTGATTTGAGCCGTTGATCTAGTATAGATTTGATCAAATGTTCAGATTTCACTACATATTCGCACCTAGGACCTCCCCTTCGCACCTGATCTCGATCCTATATAAATAAATAAACAAATATATATATATATATATATATATATATATATATATATATATATATATATATATATATATATATATATATATATATATATATATATATATATATATATATAAAGAGAGAGAGAGAGAGAGTTGCGTTCAAATGATGAGAACCACTCTCCAGGTGAGAACGTGATGACTAATTTTGTGCGTTTATTTTTTTTATTTGGATGAGATGACGAAAATGAGCGTGAGAAGAAGAGAAGAAAGATCGATGTTGATGAAGACGAGAAGAGGATGAAGGAATGCCTTGATCGTTCCGAAGGGTCACCTGGAATGAAACTGATGCGGTTCTTACTAGAACACTGTTTGAAATCCTAAGGAACAATTCTATATCATTTGCTGATGGGATGAATACTATTAAGTTAATCAAATGGTGGCGTTGTGGAGTAATCTAAGGAGAGGATATCCTTGAAGCCTTCAATAATTATCATAGCTTCAGGATTTCCAACCTATATGACCATCTGGTGGTAAGAGATAATATAGTGACCACTCAGCATCAGATCAACAATATTTTGGATACTGCAGTGTAGAATACAAATAAACAAGAAGAAGAGGAAAAACTAATATATTGTGTCTTGTGTCAACTTCAATACAAGCACTTGTATATATAGTGCTAACAAGATGATGAAAAATAAATACAAATGAGAAAACAAAGAGACACATGGAAAACCAAGAGACACATGGGAAACCCAAGAGACATATGGAAAATCCAAGAGACACATGACTATTAATATAGATGATTAATATCATCAAATATCTCAACACAAATATCTCAACACCCCCCCTCAAGTTGGAGCATGCGGATCTGAAATGCCCAACTTGCGAAGAAGAAATTCAAATTGCCTTTGCCCAAGAGCCTTTGTGAAGATGTCAGCTAATTGCGAATTGGTAGGAATGTAGGAAGGGAAGATCAAACCATCTTTAATTGCATCGCGAACAAAATGACAATCCACTTCAATGTGTTTTGTGCGTTCATGAAACACTGGATTCTTTGCAATATGAAGGGCTGACTGACTGTCACAAAATAACTTTATGATTTTGGGATGATGAACCCCCAGACTTAACAACAAGCCCTTTAACCATTTGAGTTCACAAGTAACGGCTACCATGGATCTGTATTCTGCTTCTGCAGAAGAACGAGAAACAGTAGTTTGTTTCTTTGTTTTCCACGAGATTGGAGAATGGCCGAGAAAAACCAACCAACCCGTAAGCGATCGCCGAGTAATAGGACATGCGGCCCAATCCGAATCACACCATCCCTGTAGCGTTAGATCAGTGTCTGCTCGTAGGAGAATCCCTTGACCTGGTGTACCTTTCAAATAACGGACAACTCTCAAAGCTGCCTCCTAGTGCTCATCATGTGGTTCTTGCATGAATTGAGACAACACATGAACAGAGTATGCGAGATCCGGTCGAGTTACGGCTAAGTAGATAAGTCTTCCAACTAGACGCCGATAAGCTGTAGGATTAGAGAAAATTGGGCCACTAGCTAGGACGAGTTTGTGGTTTTGCTCAATAGGAACACTAACCGGTTTAGCCCCCAACAATCCTGCTTCAGAAATAATATCAAGAGTATATTTTCTTTGACACAAAAATAGTCCAGAAGCGCTACGAGCAACCTCAATACCCAGAAAGTACTTTAGAGTGCCGAGATCTTTCATATGAAAACAATCGCTGAGATAAGCCTTAAATGTCTTAAGAGCAGCAGAATCATTCCCAGAAATGATGAGATCATCGACATAAACAAGTACATTTATCTGAATTCCACCCCGAGTAAAGGTGAATAAGGAGTAGTCGGAATAGGATTGTAAGAAACCATACCCTTTCAAGGCCGTAACAAGTTTTGCAAACCAGCACCTCGGTGCCTGCTTTAATCCATACAAGGACTTGCGCAATCGACACACTAATTTAGGATCGGATGCCTCAAAGCCCGGGGGAAGCTTCATATACACCTCTTCATCGAGATTACCGTGCAGAAAAGCATTGTGCACATCCATCTGATGTAGTTCCCAATTTTTAGATGCTGCAATGGCAAGAAGTGCACGAACAGTTGTCATTTTGGCAACAGGAGCAAAAGTTTCTGTGTAATCGATGCCTTCTTCCTGATGATTACCAAGAGCCACTAATCTTGATTTGAGTCTTTCAATCGACCCATTTGAGTTATATTTGATTCGATACACCCAATGACTCCCAAGAGCCTTTTTCCCAGGCGGGAGATTTTCAAGAGTCCAAGTTTGATTGTCTTCGAGGGCCCGGATTTCATTTGTCATAGATTCTTTCCAACCGGTATGTGTCATTGCCTCCTTAAAAGATTTTGGTTCTTTTTCAGAAAGAATTGATGCGAGAAAAGTTCTGTATGGTAGAGAAAAATTGTCACAATTTATATAATGTGCTAAAGGATAGGGAGTACCTGAGGGTGACTGTGGAGACGGTGTGACGGAGGATGGACTTTTAGCAACAGTAAAATTAATAACATAGTCGCGCAACCACACTGGAGGAACTTTATTTCTCATACCCCGACCCATCTCAACATTCGGATCCTGGTTATTTGGAGCAAGAGTACTAGTGTGTTGTTCAGGTTGTGAGTTGAATTCGGGTATGGAGTTTGACTCCGGTTGAGAGGTTGGCTCGGGTGTGGAGCTTGGCTCAAGTTGAGGGTTTGGCTCGTTTGTGGAGCTGGGCTCGGCTTCTTCAACAATTACAGAAAAATCTTCGTGAACAAATTCTTCATGAGGATTGGTAGTCGTATCTGTGAGGGGAAATGGAAAAACATCCTCAAAAAATTTCACATCGCGGGAAACAAAAAATTCTTTGGTGTCAAGATCAAACAGCTTCCAACCCTTTTTCCCAAATGGATATCCCACAAAGATGCACTTTCGACTCTTGCTAGCAAATTTATCTCCTTTTGCTTTTTGATTGTGGGCAAAGCAAAGACACCCAAAAACACGAATTGTGTTGTAAGATGGAGGACTACCAAAAAGAATTTCATAAGGAGTTTTGTTACCAAGCAACGGTGTTGGTGTCCAATTTATAAGATGTGTGGCCGCAAGAACACATTCTCCCCAAAAATAAATTGGCAAATTGGCTTGGAATCTCAAAGCTCTCGCTACATTGAGAATATGTTTATGTTTCCGCTCAACCCTACCATTTTGTTGAGGAGTTCCCACACAGGAAGTTTGAAATAGAATTCCAGTATCAGAAAAAAAATCACGCAAGCAATTGAACTCAGTACCGTTGTCACTCTGAACGACCTTGATTGATTTAGAGAATTGTCTATCAATCATAGCCACAAAACACAAGAACATTTTAAAAACCTCAGTTTTATCCATCATCAAATAAATCCAAACTGCTCGCGAATAATCATCTATTATAGTCAAGAAATAACGTGCACCACAAGAGGATTGATGTTGGTAAGGACCCCACAAATCACAATGTATTTTCTCAAATATTCGAGATGCTCTGTTATTACTCAAAGGAAACTTATCTCTAGGTTGCTTAGCACGAAAACAAACCTCACAAGCTTTATTAAAACTTCCCACAGCAGTGCCAACAGATGGAAGTAATTTTACCACTTTTTCAGATGGATGACCCATTCGTTGATGCCAAAGATTGACTGAACTTGTCACACCATTTACTGTAGGATGTTGCACTGAATCGATTCCCTTGAAGTAGTAAAGTCCATCCCGTCTAACACCCGTTCCAATCAGTTCCCCCGATTGGTCCTATATAGCACACATATAAGAGTTAAAGTGGACATTGCTATGCATAGCATCATTTAACTGAGAAACAGAAATAAGATTGCAACTTAAAGACGGAACATAAAGGACATGATTAAGAAAAATTTTGTCTGTTAATCGAACTGAGCCTTCTCGAGTTGCAACCACTGTTTTTCCGTTGGGTAAACCTACAGGGCAATGAAATATATCTTTTGCATCAGTCATTCGAGTGGAATCACCAGTAACGTGACGAGAAGCCCCTGTGTCAATTATCCACAACCGTGGATCAAATTTACCATTCAATTGATCATCAAAAATCTCTGTACCACTAATCAGCCCTGTTAATGCCTGCGGCTGCTCGTCATCAGCCATTGATGAGTTTATGCACATGTATAAACCTTGGCGACTGATACCATGTAGAATACAAATAAACAAGAAGAAGAGGAAAAACTAATATATTGTGTCTTGTGTCAACTTCAATACAAGCACTTGTATATATAGTGCTAACAAGATGATGAAAAATAAATACAAATGAGAAAACAAAGAGACACATGGAAAACCCAAGAGATACATGGGAAACCCAAGAGACATATGGAAAATCCAAGAGACACATGACTATTAATATAGATGATTAATATCATCAAATATCTCAACACAAATATCTCAACATGCAGCAACAAAGGCGAAGAATTACAAGAAGAGAAGGGCTTCAAGCTCCTGAATAATTAGTTTTTGATGTAATATTTATTTACTTACGCTTTATTGCCAACTGAAATGTAATTGTAAGAGTTTTGAATTATTAATGAAAAATATTCAGTGTGGGTTCCATAGTGTTTAAATATCTAGTTCTTTAAAATTCCTAGAACTTCATTTGTCAAACTCAATTGTAGGTTGAATTGTAATAAAAATCAATTCAAGGTTAAAAATAGTCTCATAATTTGGGTATAGGTTTTAGCATTATCAAAAAAGGAGAAATTATTAGGAACATTTTGTATTTAGATTTTGATGATACCAAAAGTTAATTAGGAATTTTAGTCCCCTATTTCTTATATGTTATAGACTTAGGATTATTTCTGCTCAAAGTTCTAATAGTCTGAATAGTAACTCGAGAAATAACGCTTCGAATAGTCAAAATAAACAATTCAAATGATAACTCGAAAGGTTACGTTTCGGTCAGTCTCAACAAAAAGTTCGAATTTTAACACGAATAGTTACCTTTCGAATAGCTCGAGATGAAGACTTGAAGAATGAAGACTGAAAATTGAATATTCGAAGAGTAGAAGAACGAATGGTAAGGTCAACCATTCGTAACCGAAAGATTGCAAAGGTCGAATGATGGAAGAACCCGCCTTTCGAAGTAAAGGCGGACCGAATCGTAAGGTTTTCATATCCGAGAGGTAGTAAAGATTTAAGGTTTGAAACGTTAAGATAGTTAATCATTCGAATAAGAACTGCTCAAGACATTCTCTAAGCCAACAGTTCGAAAGCTTAAAATCTTATGTGAATGTGTCCAAGGCAAAGAGAGTTATAGGAACACATCTCAAGGAAGATTTTTCCTTAAAAGCTAAAACATTTTGTGCAGAACAAAAAGATATGTTCAACACAAAATAATTCACCAACGGCTAGAAAATCTGACAACTTACCTACCCTCTCGATTACCGGCTGGTCTTTACTCACTGGATAATAGATGTTTGAAATTGGTTTCCCTCCAACGGACCTTTTTCAAAACGCCTATAAATACCTTCTCTCAAAGCGATAGACGGAGCTGGTCAACTTTAAAATTTTCTAAGTGTTCAAAGCAATCAAGAAGCTCACATCTAGTGACCATTGAGAAAGAGAGACAAAAAGCTCCAATTTACATCCAGGTTTCCAGAGGTTTGTGCTGCTTTCACGCGAAGATCAAGATTTTCAAAGCAAAGATCTCTAGTTAAGAGAAAGAAGAAACTTATTTCTTCAAACTGTGTAATCTCTACTCGATAGTAGTAGAAAGAGGCGGAGTAGACTTGGTGATAATCGAAAATCCTGATGGAGTTCAAGGCAGACTTAGCTTTGTGTTCAAGGCTTGAACATCTTTTTGTAATATTGAGATAGTGCAAACCTCTTTGGATTTTAGGAGAAGAGTGGAGTAGGAATGTTTTCCAAATCACTATAAATCTCTCTCTCTCTCTCTCTCTTTCTTTACTTTGTTATGTTATACGTACGCTGGCATATCATCTCACAAACAACCTAAGCGTATTACAAGATCAAACATATGTGCAAACCAATTAACTTTAAAAGGGTTAAAAAATATTTCTTCTTTACATACTCAACGAATCATTGAAGTTATCACTCGGTTGCTTTAAATGAATCGTAAAAGTTTTAAAATCTATAGAAGTCTATTCACCTCTCCCCCTCCCATCTAGACTTGTACCCTAACCCTACCAGGACCAACTCTCTCCTTCGTTGATGAATACTCACAACGTAGAGGGTGGGGGACTGATGATGATATATTAGAGATGGATTCGAGGCGAGCTAACCCGAAGAGAAACGCAGGTAGTCAAAGCGGATCCAACCGCCCGCCCTATTCTCGTGGGGTTGGTTATATGGCTGCTTTAGTATAAATTAGTCTGTTATTGTCTCATTAGGACATCATCATTCTATCATTCATTCACTTGTAATCATCTTACAACATTTATTAATACAAATCTTGTCTCTGCGACACATATTTCTTGTCTTTTCCATCCTATTATCCATTTATTTATTATTTCATTATTATTGGGTTAAGTAATTCAATTCAAACTACCTGAGTTAATTTAATCCATCAATATCATCATTTGAAATGTAAATAACTAAATACTATACTCCCAGAATGATTATTTGTGAATGGAATACATTTCACAGAATTTTAATCCGCAAAAAATAAATAAAATGACAAAATATATTTAATTTATGAAATATAATTTTATTCTTGTCTAGTTGTCTTATTCTACAAATCAAATTGGGGGCCTTGTACATATGATCACTCAATTTGTGCATATATGATAGGATAAGCTTATTCCTGAAAGTTATTATTCCAATCCTCTTATTTAATGAAGCAATCATGCTTTCATCTCCAAGAATGATTATTTGTGAAGGAAATACCTAATTTCTCAATTTTCTAATCAACAAAAAAGTAACAAATAAATAAATGAAATGAGGTACTCAAAAAATAAATGAAATGACGAAACACATTTCATTTACGAAATATAATTTTAGTTTTCTCTTATTCCAAAAATCCTTTATATAATAAAGCTATATGGTTTGGGAAATAATTAATATTACAATTAATGCCACAACATTCTTTATTATATAAAAAAAAAAAAAAAAAAAAAAAAAAAAAAGCACAATATCGAGAAACGGTTGGGGGCAATGAAGTAGGTGAAGTGGTTAAATTTTTCGAAGGCAAAAATTGGAAATGAAATATCATTTGATTCGTCGATCCTCAAAAAAAGAAATAAGCAAAGTTGCTTTGTTGAGTGACAAATGGGAATTTTATGGAAAGTTACAATCCCCACCGCTCAGACGTTTCCACTCCTGCTCCCGCAAGCAAAGAGGTTTCAAGATGCCAGTGAAAGTTCGAAAAGAGCGACTCGACTGTCAAGCAAAGATCGTTGGCTAGTAATGCATTTTTAAATGCAAAATCACTTCATTAAGAAAATATTTAAAAAATAAAATAGCTATATATTATATAATCATATAAAAAATATACTTTTGAAAAATAAAATAGTTATATATTATATAATCATAAATGTGTTCAATTAGAGTTTAAATTTACACATACAAAATTTGAAATTTGCTTTCCAAATGTAATTATCTTAGTTATTATTTGTATTGTAAAAATTATATTATAGATGAAATACAATTAAGAATAAATCAATGTAATTATGTAAATTATCTCTATAAGTTTATTTGAATATGCACATAATTAGAGATTATATTAACCATACAAAAACCAGGACTATGTGGTCTAATGGTATTCGGGTTGGACTTCCATTTGGAAGATTATGAGTTCGAGCCTCAGTGGAGGTGTTATCGGTTCTTTGTGTTTCAGTAGGTTGAGAAAGTATATGAACAGATACTACAATGTAATAGAGCCAATTGCTTTCAAAAAAAAAATATTAACCATACAAAATTTTAATTTTAATTGTAATTTTGTATTCTATAAAAATAATAAATACTTGACCAATGGAAGCTCAAAAATATTATTATATTAAATAATTTAAAATTTTTAGTTTTTCTATTTTTTATTTATATTTATAATAACATAATTTTTTTTGCGTGCATCGCGCGGGTGAATTACTAGTCTACTAATATTTCAATAAAAATGCGATGTGGCCTGGAATCTTTTAATCTTTCTTTATTTTCCTATATAATGTACGTAGTTTGTTATATGTGAATGTGAGTGTGATGAATCGCATCACTTTTTCAGCATTAAATTAAAGGAGAAGGAACAAAATTCCTTTAAATTCAGATGCTTATGTTTGGCACAAGTTCTTGTTCTCAACCTCGGAATTTTGACATTTTTCCAACAACGCTGGGGGTTTTGTCGGATTTTTATATGATTCTTTATGTACCACCGTTTTCATTTTAACGTTTAATATGCACTATAGTAACACTCCGTAAATTTTTAGTTTTGAGAAAGTTTACAATGCCGATAAGATACTTTACGTATTATTATTAATAATACTCTTCCATCCTATTTTGTTTATCTGATTCGATTAACGAGACTTGATTAAAGTCATTATAATTCGATCAATTTTTCATAATATTAAGTTGAGTATTAGTATATAAAATTTATATATTTGAAAACTACATTAAAAGTACTATTAAACACAAAAAAATCAAATTTAAAATAATTAAAAATTACTAAAGAAAATAAGGGAAAGAGTTGGTTTGACCAATTACTAATAATCAGGACACAAAAAATGAGACAAGTTATTGTTATAAATACTAGTATTTTCACCCGTGCGATGCACGGAATGAATTTACTATAATATTTTAAGAATATTTGGAACGATATATTGATGGATTATATGAACCCGGGGGTCCAGATTATAGAACCCGAATATATGATCGAATTATGACAAATATAAGATTATATATATAATTATATAAATTATAACATCAAATATTATATAGTGCAATTGAAAAGATGGTTTGGATTAATTATGTTATGTGATGTTATCATTGCTTGAGTTTAACCAAATAATTGTTGAATTAATAGTTAATGTGTAGATGTACGCTGCGGTGCTGTAACTTTAGAGATTTTATATATCACTAGTATTTGCACCCGTGCGATGCACGGAATGAATTTGTTGTAATATATTAAGAATATATGAATCGATATATTATTATTTAAATTAGAATATCAAATATTATATAGTGCAATTAAAGATATGGTTTTGATCGTTTATATATTTTGATGTTATCATTGTTTGTATTTGTGCAAATAATTGCTCAAATTAATAGGTAATGTCTAGATGTACGCATGCGATGCTATAAATTTGAAGATTTTATTTATCATTGTTTAGTATTTTTGTAAATTAGGCAAATGTGCTTGTTCTCTAACAACTCAATTATAAAAATGAATTGCTATCCTTATTCATTTGTATGGAAGATATATATTTTTTTTTGTCTATATATATAGCAATTTTTTCATTTAAAAAAAACTTAATATCACAGATTATATTTACACATTATTGAAACCTCTTTGTAGACGACATTGGTAGTGACAACACAATCTTGTTCATTTTCGTCTAGAGCCAACACCTTCAATCCAGCAAAACGGGTTACTTGGGTGAAAATATATAATGTAAAATATCACTCAATAAGTTATCTTTTTATATTTTCAGTCAATTAGTAATATCAGATTCATTTTTATCCAATTATTCTTTTTTATTTTCAGTCAATTAGTCAATTAGAAAATCAAATTCAGTGATATTTTTACCTAATTTTCGTTCCATTTTTAATTGATGATGTAGATATTATTATTGAAATATTACCATTCCATTTTTAATTTACCTTTATTATTGTTTAAAATATGAATTTACTATTGATAATGTAAAATACTATTACTGAAATATTTTCCTCCAAATTTTAATTTCTATTCCATTTTTAATTAAAATGCAATGATCTGACCATTTCTTTTTTTTTTTTTAGTCAATTATGGGTCAACTTTTATTTGCAGTCAATTATTAATATTCATTTCCTTTTATATTTTCAGTCAATTAGTAATATTATATTCATTTTCAGTCAATTATTATTTTTTATTTTCAATAAATTAGTCAATTAGAATAGGGATGCAGTGATATTTTTACCTAATTTCCGTTCCATTTTAATTTGATGATGTAGAATATTATTAATGAAATATTTTTGTTCCATTTTTAATTTACCTTTACTATTTTTTAAAATATGCATTTACTATTTGATTATGTAAAATATTATTATTGAAATATTTCCTTTCCATTTTTTATTTTCCTTTAATTCTAAACCAAAAAAAAAAAAAAAAAAAAAAAAACACTCAATACTACTTGCCCACATTGAGGGGCAAGCAAATATGTTTTTAAGTGAGATCAAGAGTTCCTCTTTCCAAACATTTCCAAAGTGAGATCAAAATGATCCCACATCATTTACAAAGGGGAGTCCGTGACTGCCTTTTGTCTTTTCTTTTTTTTTTTAAATTTTAATTTTATTTTGTATATCGTTTTGTTTGGATTATTATTATTATTATTATTATTATTATTATTATTATTATTATTATTATCATTATCATTATCATTATCATTATCATTATCATTATCATTATCATTATCATTATCATTATATCTAACTGGAAGGGGGAGACCCGAGAATACAATTACATAAATTCGCTGGTGTTGCGCCACAAAGGGGATTCAACTAAGTCATCATCTTAAATTTCTTTGATTGAGTTTGGAGGAAGAGGTAGCCCGTGGAGTCCATCTCCGAATTGCCGCGAGAGTTTCGATAATGCATCTGCCACCAAATTTTGTTCCCGG